>NC_050189.1:22139143-22156643 GCF_008315115.2 Sander lucioperca
AGAAAATAGATTCTGATATTGATGAACATTACATGGTGTTGTAAAGTATACTGTGAGGAACGTTTCTAATAAATCTACATTATTATACAACACTGTGTTTGCACTGAATTGGAAATTATATTTAACAAAAATACACTGAATTACAAGGCTGTAGAGAACAGTGCGCTGTTGCAGACTTATATACTAATGTTTTAATGACATTATTTTTTAGTCGTGAAGTGGGCCGAAAACTCCAGCGCTGAAAATGAGTCCCACTCCAGCCCTGCATTTCTGTGAAATCACGTGACCACCGAGTGTCCTCTCTTACCCTCCTGTTTTTAGTTCATTTATTTATTTTCTTTGAAGTCAAACTGTTTCTGTGAAATCACGTGACCACCGAGTGTCCTCTCTTACCCTCCTGTTTTTAGTTTATTTACTTATTTTGAAGTCAAACTGTTTCTGTGAAATCCCGTGACCACCGAGTGTCCTCCCTCTCTGCTGATATATAAACTGATCTCTGCCTCCTCTACATCACAGACCAACAACACAGGTAAGAACACTTTGAAACTGGAAATACTTTAAATGATACTATCAGGAGGTAATACCAGACATAAATACATGAGGAAAATTAGATTAGATTCAACTTTATTGTCATTGTGCAGAGTACAAGTACAAAGATAATGAAATGCAGTTTGCATCCAACTAGAAGTGCAAAATAGCAGAAAAGTGCAATGTGAAGTATAGACAGGACAAGAATATAGAGCAGTGTAGACAGTAGTGTACAGTTGGTTAACAGAAGGTGGTTTAGAGTAATATAAATTAAATATAAATATCTGCAGTGTATTAGAATCAGAATCAGCTTTATTTGCCAGGTATGAGGACACATACGAGGATTTTTGCTTTGGATTATACATTGCTCACAATGTGCTTACTCATACAACACAAAACAACAAAAACAAACAATATATACACACTATAAACAGAAACAATATAGACAGGTTGAGGCAGTAGTGCAATGAAGAGTGCAAAGTGTGCAGGAGTAAATTATTTTATGATAAATTATTATTATTCTTTTAATTACGGAGCATAGTGCAAAAGATGCTGGAATAAATAAGTAAGTATTATGTTATTATGTAAGTATTATATTACAATATGAACAGCTCTGAAATAGAGAATGATGAATAAATAATCAGTGGAACCAGTAAACAGGTGATGATGAGAGACGGTGTTGCTGGGTTATTGCTCAGGAATTGAACCTGCCACTGTGAGTCAGAAGTCAGCTGATCATCAGAGTGATGGCTTATGGAAAGAGTTGTTAGCAGTTACCTTATAAGAGCAGAATAAATATGGCTATGTAATATGAACAATGTATGAACAACATGTACAGATATGTGAAATGTAGTAGCAGTAACATTATAGTAGTAGTAAGAATAATATAGATATATGCAGTGTATTAACAGAATATATTATAAGAAAAACAGAATAAATATGCATATTCAGTATGAACCATATGAATGTATTTGAAAATGTATTTTACACTAATAATATAATAATAATACTAATAACTGAACATACGAACGTACTACTGTACATTATATGATTTATTATTTTCTTTCTTCCAGACAGTTTCTGTAGTCTGTGCGTCACCAATCTTCAGGAACTTCAGATCCATTTCTCTGGACCTCTTTCTGGGTTGACCAGGACTTTAAAAACTCAGGTATGTATCACAGGTTGGATGTTTTTCTGTCTTCCTGTTTGTTACATCAGCTGCTGCTCTGCTCCTGAGACCAACAGACGTTTCAAAGGTGTCCCTAAAAAACTAAAGAAAAGAAAAAGTAGTAAAGTGTTAATTTGTTTGATAGATGGCATTAATGTGAAATGTTTAACACCTCTAACTGTGCTGGACGCTCCAGTCAGTCCAGTGTTGTCGTGTTGTTGGTCGAGCATTTAAAAGTACTTAAGTTTCTAAAGATGGAGACTAGAGAGAAGTTCCCACATACAGACGCCTCTGATTTTATAATGCCAGAGGTCAGGAGATGCACCCGATTTAAATGCATGAGGAAAATGTATTTGACATAACTATATACTGTACATATATACTGTATTGGTTCTGCCTATTCTGTGTCGCAACAAAGATCAATTCAATGATTCTAATATATTATTTACCTGAGCTGTTGATTTCTTCTGTTAATAAAATAGAATATATCCATCCAACCATCCATCTTCGTCCACTTATCCGGGATCGGGTTTCTAGGGCAGCAGCTCCTAGCACACCTAGTCCTGGGTCTTTCCCGAGGCCTCCTCTCAGCTGGACATGCCTCCACCTAGTCCTGAGTCTTCCACTAGGCCTCCTCCCAGCTGAACGTCCCTCCACCTGGTGCTGGGTCTTCCCCGAGACCTCCTCCCAGCTGGACGTCCCTCCACCTAGTCCTGGGTCTTCCCCGAGACCTCCTTCCAGCTGGACGTCTCTCCACCTAGTCCTGGGTCTTCCCCGAGACCTTCTCCCAGCTGGACATCCCTCCACCTAGTCCTGGGTCTTCCCCGAGGCCTCCTCCCAGCTGGACGTGCCTCCACCTAGTCCTGGGTCTTCCCCGAGACCTCCTCCCAGCTGGACATGCCTCCACCTAGTCCTGGGTCTTCCCCGAGGCCTCCTCCCAGCTGGACTAGCCTGGAACACCTCCCTAGGGAGGCGTCCAGGTGGCATCCTTACCAGATACCCGAACCACCTCAGCTGGCTCCTTTTGACGCAAAGGAGCAGCGGCTCTACTCCGAGCTCCACCCTCCTGAGGAAACCCATTTTGGCCGCTTGTACCCTGGATCTCGTTCTTTCGGTCATGACCCAGCCTTCATGACCATAGGTGAGGGTAGGAACGAAAACTCACCGGTAGATCGAGAGCTTTGCCTTCTGGCTCAGCTCTCTTTTCATCACAGCGCTGCAATAAATTGAATGTAATACCGCCCCAGCTTCGCCGATTCTCCGACCAATCTCCTGCTCCATTGTCCCTTCACTCGCGACCAAGACCCTAAGGTATTTGAACTCCTTCACTTGGGGCAAGGACTCATTCCCTACCTGGAGTATGCACTCCATCGGTTTCCTGCTGAGAACCATGGCCTCAGATTTTTTTTTTTTAATCTTTATTTATCCAGGTAAATGGATTGAGAACAATTTCTCATTTGCAACGACAACCTGTCACATTCACACAGTTACCTGGAAGCTCCACTGGAGTGGTAAGGGCCTTGCTCAAGGGCACCTCAGTGGTGGTAATGAGGGAGGGACAAGCGCTGCTCTTTCACTTTCCCCACCCAGATTTTATCCTGCTGGTCTGGGTTGCTTCTTCAGGCTGTGCCCAACTGGGCTCCGTGGCAATCCCGGCCACCAGACGCTCACTGACGAGCCCTTCATCTGGGCCTGGCTCCAGAAGGGGGCCCTGGGCTTCCTCCGGGCAGGGTAACTCTACCTCTTCCTCGTTGACTCATAGGGTTTTTGAACCATTCTTTGTCTGGCCCCTCACTTGAGACAACTTTGCCATGGGAGACCCTACAAGGAGCATCAAGCTCCAGACAACACAACCCTTCATAGGGACGCACAAACCTCTCCACCACAATAAGGTGATGGTTCCCAGAGAGGGATAATAATAATTATATATAATATAATACAATATAAAAACTATAGAGTTGTATGTAATGTACTAGTAGTGTTTAGGCAGAAAATGGTTTCTTCTCTTTGGTGTAGCTCCTGTTCAAGTATGATCTGATAAAGTATGACAAGGAATGGAGCTAGGATTGGGGATCATTGTTGGGTGGAGGAATGTTTTGCTGTGTGTGTGCATGAGAGACAAAGAGAGAATGTTAGTATTTTTTATTAAGACTTTAACTTATGCGATAAGCGTGTTTGAGTGTTGTAGATCTTGTATTATTTTTCAAATGCAGTCACACACTTGCTGGTTAAAAACAAAAAACTAACTGGTAGAAAAAGTTAAGTTAATCCCTGAAACAGGATGATGTGAACTTCAAACCCAGTGACTGTGCCGGTGTAACTGTTGCTGTAATTGTGTGTTTTAGGGAGTTATGTGGAGGATTTTCCTGACGGTCAGTCTGCTCTGCTGGAGCGCTGACGGACAAGTGACCTGCAGAGACAACAACAACAGAACTGTGGACTGGTGAGGCAACACTCAAAAACTACAAATATTGACGATATTTTTCACTTTTCTGGACCTTCAGAACGCGGTGCGGTTCTTTCTCAACGCTCCCCTGCTGACGGCAGACTGCACCCTTGTGCCTTTTTCTCTCGCCGGCTGACACCTGCAGAGAGGAAATAGCCCCCCCCCCGCCAAATCCATGCACTAAAGTCTTCAACAAATACACTGAAACAGTTCTGAAGTAAATGGACTGCATTTATCCAGCACTTTTCTAGATTTAGCGACAACTTAAAGCTTTAGAATACAAGCCAGCTTTCACACATTCACACACACATTTACACACTGGCTGCAAGATGCCAGCTGCTCATCAGACAAACATTCAGTTACTGGTGTCATAAAGTGCTTTACACAGAACATTAAAAGCCACAGCTTCATCAGTTCACACTCTAACATTTCTTTAGATATTCAGATACAGACGCAGAGCGTCCAGACTACATGCAGATATATTCAGGGTGTAGAGAGAAGTCTGGTCGCTCTGAACATGATTCAAGATTCAAGAGATTAGATTTATTGTTTCATGAGTCTCTGTCCTCTCTGCACATTAATGTTTCTCTTCTCTACTCATCATCAGGTACATCATCTACAAGGCACCCAGACTGGATAACATCGTACCTGAGGGTTTGGATTATCTTTACATTGATTCAGCTGGGAAGAAAGAGACCTCTAAAGATCACAATAAGCTCATCAACGCTACTGACGGTGTCCTGGCAAACACCCTGAAGCCCCTTTTTACCACATCAATGGTGAAAATCATGTTTAAACTTCAGCTCTGTTTCCAACTGATGGATATATATTATGGTCTGTACTACTTATAAAGGATCAACTAGCTTTCCTAAAAATATGTGCTCTGTTGAAACTGTTCAACCCACAACAGATGAGTAAATATGTAGTTGAAAAATGAATCTGCAGCGGTAGATTTGGTACCTTGCTGGCATGGATTGGCCATCGGCAGTAACAGGAGTTTTCCTGGTGGACCGGCCTATTTGTGTGGACTGAATGGGCTGCCTAGAAATCTAGACGCACCCTAGCGGCAACAAATGTAATTTGCAGCCAGGGTCCGTCTAGCAAATCTCCGTTGGTTTGCGAGCAGGAAAAATCAAACGCTAGTCAGGCCAATCACATCATGTATAGAGTCGGTGGGCGGGGCTTAACATAATGACGGCAGAGTTGCGACGGTTCCGCGTGAATTCCCTGCTACTTGAAAACAAAGAAGTTGGCTGCTGCTGCTGGTGAACAGCGGTCTTTGGAATCGGCTTTGGCCGCGACTCTGGAAGACTTGGAGTTAAGCTTTTCAGCACTGATAATTCTAATTCTTAAAAAAGGAAGATGTGTTTGGAGTTTTGCCGACCTGATACGGCAAAAGTTTAAACTATCAACTAGCGTTGCTCTGATTGGTTGTAGTGCTATCCTATTGCGTGCAGAGGGAATTTGAAAGACAACCGTTTATCCCGCCCCTCGGATTGAGCCCTGCCAATGGTGTTTTCCCAGATCCAACATCTGGATGTGAGTGTGGCTTGTCACAAACTTTTTTTTTTTGATTGGCCCATAAAGAGGAGAGAGATCACATCATTGGCCCACTTGTGTGTCTCTCATCTGAACACTGGCCAATCACATCCTACTATGGCCCACTTCCATCCTACCATAGAGAGAGAATGCAGTTAAGTCCCGCCCCAACCAGCAGCGAAAATAACACCACAAAGTGCCGGTAGCTAGCTAAAAAACACGAGATTTAAGCATGTCAAACGATGATTTTAGCACCCTCTGTCTACCAGAGAGGACAAGTTAGCTGTTAGTAAGCTATGGCACTTGCAAACATAGTACTATAACTTTCTGATTTATCCATATTCCACTAACATAAGCTGCTTACTGTGTACAAAATGCAGCTTTAGTTTAACTTACAGACTTTTCACTTGTTTACTATACATGAAATCTTGATGACACCAGGACCCACCCTCAACCTTTAACCATCTGGCCATCAGGAATCAGGCAGCCTTTTAGACTCAGCGAGACATATTTACCACTCAGCTAAGTGAGAATATTAGGGGCCGGTATGCAGGGTTCAACATTAACTTTTTGTCCACCATCCAAATGGCTAGTGAATGTTAAAAAAAATATATGTTTTTGGCTGGTGAGGCAAGCAAATCTACCATTCTACCAATGTTGAACCCTGCTGGTACATGTGTTGAAGGGGAGTGGGAGGATGGTTGGTGGGCTGGTCTGGGTCTCAAACGTCCAGGGCTGATTTTTTTACCCCAGTCCAGCCCTGGTACCTTGCTGTTCCCCTCTCTGGATTGGTCCCGTAAATCCCAATAATTAAAACATTATAATGTTTCTTCTCTTCATTCTGCATCATTTATAGCCAGACAACTTTGGATTCATCACCTACAATGACCAACCTCCTCCAGGATATCAGGCTAATCATACGTTTGGTCACAGTAAAGGTGAGTAGAGAAAGCATCACTCTCACATGAAACATCTCTCTGAACCTCCATCAGGTTTTCATCACAGAGGACAGAGTCTGCTCAGTGTGAATACGTCTGTAGCCGACAGTCAAACAACATCTGTCAATGTGTAATGACATCACATCTCTGTTATCTTAATAATGATCTGTGGCTCCTGTTTGTTCAACTCCTTCAGCTTCTGTCTTTGAATCATTTGAATGAGATTTGTGTTTACATCAGATCATGGTGAACTAAATCAAAAAGCAGAGTGACTCATGCTGATAAAAAACCCTAAAAGTAACATCAGAGCAGCAACAGAGCTCAGAGACATCTGGAGCTGGAGGATCAGTGTTTGGTTTTTTAAGACCCCAACATCGTCTTGTCGTCGATGTCTTCCAGGCAGTGCTGCCTGGAAGACATCAAGGGGGTAAGCGAGCATCCAGAAAGCGTACCTCCTATGGGGAGATTCTTATGCTAACAAGCCATCACCTGCCGTTAGCATTCCATTGATTCCCATTCATTTTGGCGTCACTTTGACAGTGAATAACTTTACATCTGAAGCGTTTAAAGACTCTATTTTAAAGCCCTCAATGACCTCCTCACCTCTGCTCAACATCCTTATCCTCCTCGACCTGAGTGCAGCCTTCGATACCATGAGCCATAACATCCTGCTCACCAGACTCAAAGACCTCGGTATCGAAGGTACTGCACTCAGCTGGCTCCGTTCCTACCTTTCCAACAGATCCCACTTCATCTCTCTCCATAACCACACCTCTGCCACAGCCACAGTCACTCAAGGCGTTCCCCAAGGCTCCGTACTTGGCCCCCTCCTCTTCATCATCTACATCCTCCCCCTTGGTCAGATACTCCACCACTTCAACCTGGACTTCCACTGTTACAGATCTACCTCAGCACCAAATCCCCCCACAATCCTCCCCTCTCCCACATCAACTCCTGTCTGTCAGCTATTAAAACCTGGATGCAACACAACTTCCTCAAACTCAACAGCGATAAAACAGAATTCCTCCTCATAGGCTCCAAATCCACACTCCGCAAAATCAATAACCCCACTCTCACCATCGACGGCACCATTGTCTCCCCATCTCCCCAGGTCCACAGCCTTGGTGTGATCTTTGATACCACCTTCTCCCTTGAGCCCCACATCCGCCATGTCATTAAAACCTCCTTCTTTCACCTCCACAACATCGCCAAAATCAGACCCTCCGCTGCTGAAAGACTCATTCACGCCTTCATCTCCTCCCGACTGGACTACTGTAACTTACTTCTCCTTGGCATCAGCTCTACCAACATCAACCGACTCCAACTAGTCCAGAACTCAGCCGCCCGACTCATCACCCGCACCAAATCCTGGCACCACATCACTCCAGTCCTAAAAAAACTCCACTGGCTTCCCATTTCCCACCGGATCATCTACAAACTCCTGGTCCTCACCTACAAAGCCCTCCACCATCTGGCACCCATACCTCACTGACCTCCTCTCTCCGTACCAACCCTCACGGTCCCTCAGATCCACCTCACCTGGTCTCCTCTGCATCCACAAGTCTAACCTCAGCAGTTTTGGGGACAGGGCATTCTCCAGGGCAGCTCCCAGGCTCTGGAACTCCCTCCCCCAAGAGATCCGCATCTCTGAGTCCCTCACCATCTTCCAGTCCCGCCTAAAGACCCATCTCTTCACCTCTGCCTAGCCGTAGCCCCACGCCCCTCCTCCCTTTTCATCTGTGCCTGAATCGTGTTTTGTTTTGTTTTCTACCTTGCCCTGTAAAGCGTCTTTGAGTCCTTGAAAAGCGCTATACAAATTCAATTTATTATTATTATTATTATTATTATTATTCTATTTGTCCATTGTTTATTTCTAAAGAAACACAACAATGTATAAAAGTCTCTAACATTATTACTAATGTTAACTATCATTTTAGTGATCAATAATTAGCCTGTGTCTATGTTATCTCCTTACATATACCTACGCTCTCCGTCTCTGCTAGATTGGGAATGATTGAGATTTCTCTTGGCACAGCTACCAGAAGACTTCCAACTTTCAGACAGGTTGCTCACGTCACATCTACGTCTTCAAGCTCAGTTGGAGGCTGCTCAGTAACGCTCAGCCATCACCGGGAAAGAGACTTCACTGGTCTCCGTAGAAATCTAAGGCGTCGCTGTGTCCATTTCTTTCACTGTCTATGGAAGGCACTAAGGTTAGGGTTAGGTGCCTTGAAGTCGACGGTCGCAGTGCTGCCTTGAAGTCGACGTTGGGGGCTTAAAACACCATCGAACTGGAGGATCACTCCATTAGATGACTGCTCCAGTCTATTATCTGTTAGTTTGAAATACTAAAAGCACAGTCAGGATTTTACATTTTAGGATTTTTTAAACAATCATCAGTCTATTTGCCAATATTTCTCTGTCTAACTGTTGATGTTTCAGGACTTGTGATGATGGATAAAGACAAGACAGGAGTCTGGCTCTTACACAGCACACCAAAGTTCCCTTTTGAAAGAGATCAAAATAATTTCTACCCATCCAGCGGAGCAAAGATGCTCAGACATTTATCTGTGTAACATTCAACTATGACCAGTTCCAACACATAGGTAATGTTATTAGTTACATCTTTATATTTATGTTCTTAGTGGTTGATTTGAATATGATTTGAATGTTGTCTTGTTGTACTGTTTGAAGGTGAACACCTGCTGGACATCAATGCTTTCACATTTGATGATCATATTCCAGACGACTTCCATGATAACCTTAAGAAACTTAGGAAGACTGAAAATAACAACAGGGACGAAAGAGATAATAAAGTCAATATCCAGAACTTGACATCAGCAGCAGGATTAACATCGTTTCGTAGCATTGCTAAACAACAGTATAAAGGTGAGATATCTGAATGATGGTTTGAATCAGATTACCTAACTTAGCAATGACAAAGTTACAAAGAAAAGAGACATTTTTACTGTGGAAATGAGAGAAGTTTCTACTGTAGTTTAACATCAGTGGCGGGTGGTGAAGTATTGGTGTTTATATTAAAGTGCTCATATTCTGCTCATTTTCAGGTTCATAATTGTATTTAGAGGTTGTATCAGAATAGGTTTACATGGTTTAATTTTCAGAAAACACCATATTTTTGTTGTACTGCTCATTGCTGCAGCTCCTCTTTTCACCCTGTGTTCAGGTCTCTGTTTAGCTACAGAGTGAGACCTCTCACTGCTGTAACATCTTTGTTGGCAGTCGCACATGCTCAGTAGCTAGGTAAGATCACATGATCAGTAGCTAGGTAAGATCACATGCTCAGTAGCTAGGTAAGATCACATGATCAGTAGCTAGGTAAGATCACATGATCAGTAGCTAGGTAAGATCACATGATCAGTAGCTAGGTAAGATCACATGATCAGTAGCTAGGTAAGGACTACTAGCCAAGGGGGTAAGCCAGCCTCCGCAAAGCGTACCTCCTATGGAGCCATTTTGATGCTACCAAGCCATCACCTCCCGTTAGCATCCCATTGACTGCCATTCATTTTGACGTCACTTTGACAGAGAATAACTTTACATCTGAAGCGTTTAAAGACTCTATTTGTCCATTCTTGACACAACACTGTATAAAAGGCTCCATTACCTTGTACCTCACGTTATGGCTCCGTACCAGCAGTTTTTGTAAAAATAGGCTAACAATTGTGTCATAACCACGCGACTTACCGTCTCATAGTAGAGGAATTATCGTACAGTACAGGAGAAGCTCGCAGGCAATTTCGACTTACATTAGGTGTTTAAGTTTAGCTTCAAGCTAGAAGCTAACGTGGTTAGTGGTTAGCCACCTTGTTCTCAATCGCAAAACACTGCTACAACACACACAAATTCACCCTAATATACAAAATAAATTGTATAGTACTATAGTACTACCTACATGTCCCTGTTCTGCAGGTATTCTACACAAAGTTGGAAGTGCGCCCTCGTTTAGAAGAAGACTCCCGGCTAATCCTGCCTTGTACTGCTGAAGTTGGAGAAACAGCTAGCTAGCTGATGTGGTATTAGCTAAAGTGGTTAGCACACACAAAACGTTTCGGCCAATGACGTAGACGGCCCTGCCAATTTTGACCAGCTCACCCAGAGACTGAAAGCAGGACGCTTTCAGAAACCGTATCTCACTCTAAACAGTTTGTATGTGTGTGGAAGCACCAGAGACACAAAATAACACCCCAAATCCCAGAAAAAGTGTTTTTTCATAATATGGGCACTTTAATTTGTCATTACAGCCTGGGACTTGTTAGAACTGGTTAAATAAAAGTCCAGATAGATTTAAATGTGTGTAGCTGCTGAAGCTCACTGACTTCATGCTTCAATAGTCTTCAGAAAGGAAACCTCCCAAAAGTTCTCATCTAAGTGTCAGAGACTCTGTGTGTTCACATAACATTAGAAAGGTTTTTAGTCTTAATAACTGTCTGTGAATGTCAGGAAAACCTGACTCACATGTGAAGAAGATTACACTAACTGACTATTCTACTGTTTGTTTTTTCAGCACCTACTCCAGCAGGAAAGACGCCACATGATGACAACATATTTGGTAACAAAATTTTATTTTCAGTCACATTTGTTTTTAATTTTCTACATGAACATAATTCACTGCACTTTAGTGTTCACTAAAAGTGTTTTAAACATAACATGTATTTCCTCAAACTGAACAATAATGTGCAGAATGTGTAATAACCACCATTAATGCAAAGATACAGTATATACTTTTGAGTCCAATAGGAACAGATGTATTGATTTGCTGAGTAAAGGATGTAGAAGGAAGAGTATTTTGTGTAACATCAGTGTCAGCATTGAACTGTCAGGATGTGAACAGTTTCTGTAACATGACTCGTATGTTGTTGTTCTTGCAGTTGGAGATCTTTACCTCACTATTGCAGAGACATACAAGACTGATGTGAGAGTCCAGACCTGGCCCCAGAGAGGTCGCAACGGTTCCTACTGCGAGGATAACCAACGTCGAGTGATCAATATTGAATCTGTAAAAACTGATCTGGGTAACGGGGAGGTTGAGTGGACAATGGAAATTGATCATTCCAAG
Source organism: Sander lucioperca (assembly GCF_008315115.2). Classification (NCBI taxonomy): domain Eukaryota; kingdom Metazoa; phylum Chordata; class Actinopteri; order Perciformes; family Percidae; genus Sander; species Sander lucioperca. Next base: position 22,150,843 of record NC_050189.1, read on the forward strand.
TGGTGTGTATCTACAGATAATAATAATCATTTGATCTGTATCGCTGATATGAACAGAGCAATCACCCAATACGAAAGGCCGGGGGGCGGACTGTGCTTTGAACATAAAGAGGTAAGTGAACTATTTAAAGGGGTTATTGATGAAACTAAGCCTTGCCTATAGTCTAAGCCTTTGCCCTTAAGGGTCGTCTCGTCCGTGACTCTGACTGTGACGTTGACTCTAACCCTGGAGGAGTCCTGAGATCTTGGCTCCCACAGATCCCTGGTCTCTCCACCATCCAGTCTCTCTGCTATTACATAATGAGTACATAGACTCCAAGGTGTTTGGAACAACCTACCTGAGTCCCTTCAAAATATGTGTGCAAGTGTCCCTAGGAGAATTGATGCTGTTTTGAAGGCAAAGGATGGTCACACCAAATATTGATCTGATTTAGATTTCTCTTCTGTTCATTTACTGCATGTTGTTAATTAATGAAAATAAACTGCAAAGCAGCATAAAGCATTCTTAGTGTGAGAGGTTATTGTGATTGTTGGTTGCTCTATTTTGCATGAAGGGATTTACACAATGAACATGTGTATAATTACATTTAATAATAATACCATTCAATAGCAAATTAATGCAAAATATTTTGAGCTGCAAGACTTACTCTGTGCATGTTGTGCCCAAGTGATTGAAAAAAACTGTGACAAGGTCATGCTGTTATACTCAGATACAGTATGTGGCGGCATACACTTAAATGTTTGTTTGTAACCCACAAACAAACTGCTTCACGGTACTGCACACATCCAGGAACCGGCTACTGTTGCCATGGCTGAGACAGCAAAAAAGAAGCAGAAAGCTAGGAAAGCATTGTCGGAGGAACAGAGGAAGAGGAAACTGACCGAGAGAGGAGTCAGACACGAGTAAACATACCGGTAGGTGCTGCCAAAAATCTATTCTGAAGCTGTAGGGGGGGGGCTCTATAGAGAAACATGTAGGGGGGGCTCTATAGAGAAACCTGTAGGGGGACTCTATGGAGAAACCTGTAGGGGGGGGCTCTATGGAGAAACCTGTAGGGGGGGGCTCTATAGAGAAACCTGTAGGGGAGCTCTATAGAGAAACCTGTAGGGGGGGGCTCTATAGAGAAACATGTAGGGGAGCTCTATAGAGAAACATGTAGGGGGGGGGCTCTATAGAGAAACATGTAGGGGGGGGGCTCTATAGAGAAACCTGTAGGGGGGGGTCTATAGAGAAACCTGTAGGGGGGGGGCTCTATAGAGAAACATGTAGGGGGGGCTCTATAGAGAAACATGTAGGGGGGGGGCTCTATAGAGAAACCTGTAGGGGGGGCTCTATAGAGAAACCTGTAGGGGGGGGTCTATAGAGAAACCTGTAGGGGAGCTCTATAGAGAAACCTGTAGGGGGGGGTCTATAGAGAAACCTGTAGGGGGGCTCTATAGAGAAACCTGTAGGGGGGGGTCTATAGAGAAACCTGTAGGGGAGCTCTATAGAGAAACCTGTAGGGGGGGGTCTATAGAGAAACCTGTAGGGGAGCTCTTTTTTTATTTTTTTATTTTGCTAACCGAGTTTCCCAGTTGTTGACGCGTTGTTGACAACTGACGTTTGATGGAGGCGACTTTGGTTCACTGAACATATTTCAATGACAATAAACTGTTTAATGTGGACAAACGCCTCTGCTGAGAAACATACAGACATAACATGTTTCAGATTATTTATAAAGAGGCCCATGTATAAAACACCTGATCTGTGTCCTTTCCCGTTGGTTGTCCTGCAGATAACACAAACACCTGACGATGTGCAGAAAACAGCAGCAAATTATTGTAGCCTCCATGTTTTCACCAGGTTTTCACACACCTGATGCTCTCGGCTACGGCCAACAGTTGGTGGCAGTCATGTTGTTATGCCAAACGCCAATATAACAGAAGAAGAAGGAAAAACAACGTCATTCCGAGGTGGCATGAACGCAGCATAAGTCTTTGTGTTTCCTTTGTCTGTTGTCTGGGGCCTGTTTCACAAAACCAAGATAAGGGATTAAGCTGGGATTTTTATTTTTTAAATCGCATTAATCGCATGCCGGCATTTATTCATTTATTTTACACTTCACTCGGCTTCACGTCGTGCCTAACAGGCTACTATTTTGACCCGGCAGGCTGCAGCATGACGGAGAAACACAGCAGCAATAACTCTGAATGGAGCTTTTTATTTTCAGAAACTCCCAGACGGCTCGTAGACAAGTCGAAAGCCATATGCACGTTGTGTAAAGCTGAATTAAAATATCACCGAAGCACGTCAAGCTTGAGCTACCAGCTACGAGCTAAGCATGTAGTTCAGTTAACGTGATGCTACCGCTAGCATGCTACCCACTCAGGCAGAGCAGTATTTTGGAGAGTGCTACTTGCCGACCTGTGGATGAAACCAAATCCCAAAAAGTTACTAAACACTATTGACTCTGGTAAGGAGAGGGATTGTTAGTTTTTTAGTTAGGTACTTGGAGGAATTGTGCAATAATGACAGATTCACACATTTTTCTTTTGTTTACAGTAAATAAATAATTACAAATCTTAAAATCAAGTTCATAAAGTCACTTTCTTTGCATTCATTTGATTCCCAATCAAGATCCACTGGTAAGAATGGCTTTACATTGTTAATATGGACTTAAAAACTGTTCTGAAATGCAAAATAATAGAATTTTAATCATGTGATAAAATATGTGATTAATCGCGATTAACTATAGAAATTCAGCGATTAAAAAAAATTAAGAGTTTGACAGCCCTAATATTTACGCATCATACTCTAGCATTGTAGAAAATTGATCTTCATGGTAAATTTCCTGAGTAACATTATCTTCTGCTCACTTTTAAGGCAAAGAGTACAACTGTTAATTTGTGCAAATGATTAGTAGCCTAATCCTTGAATGGTATGATTATGATGGTTCCAGTTCAGAGCAGTGGTCAGTTAATGTCTAGGTAATATTTAGGCTGCTAACACATTCAGTCGGTCCGTGATCGTCTGCTACGCTTTCTCTCGCTGTTTCATTACAGCGGCCGTGTTTCTTTTCTTTTTATACAAATAATGTGTTTCACGTCATCATACTTCCACAAGAAGCTGCTGCTCACTCTGTATAAAGTATGAACGATGCGTATTCTCCATTTTGGCATCAGTAAATCTGTGATCGACCTCGTGGTCTTTTGAGGAAAGCCGTGGACGCGCATCTATCTGAATTACTTCAGCCTGGGTTTGAACGGGCTCTTCGCCAGACTGACTTGCAGAGCAAATCTCAAATTTGCTGGAAGTTCGTCAGGGTTTACCCAGGATAGCATGAATGTCTTTGCTTTTGAGTAGTTTAAGTGTTTTTAAAGCCCTGATGCTGCAGGACTGACAAGAACAAAGTTAAGTTCAGCATCAAAGTTCATCTCAGACTCACCTTTCCCTGCCGACCTTCTTTACTTCTTTACATACTTCCTTTCTTCTGCCTTCTTTCCTTCCTTCCCTTTTTCCATCCTTCCTTATTTATTCTTCCTTTTGGGGAGAGCCGGGACAGTTGAAACACTTTTTAATCAAACGTAATTTACAAAGCGATCGTATCGCACTGGAAGCTAATATTTTGTCACTAACAACCTACACCTGTCATCTGTCAAACACAGTTGCATTTTCAGCTTTGAACAAAACCGTTCAGGAATTATTACGGCAAAAGTGGGACGTCCGTCATGTTTCATTCGTCCCTCCTGGTCGGGACGATTAAAACAGAATGGGGGGACGGATGAAACATACAGTTTAATCCATATAAACTTCCCACAACTTCAATATTTTACTACATATCATGAATGGTACTCCCAAAAGGTGTTATTTTAGATAGATTGTTGCTGGGCTATACGTCTTCGTGAATGTCTGTTAACAACTAATCGCCGTCATCATGAAGCGGTTATTGAAATATCATGCACTGTGGATGATTCTGCCATTTTTATAGCTAGAACAGTACGTTTTCCCATTTATATCATGTTTCTATTGTGGAAAATGTCGTTTCACTAGGTTTTTATGTGGGTTAGGCCACTGCACATCCAAATAAGTTCCCTTAGTGACCCCCAGCCCGTCAGTCTCCATAAGATAACATGGGACCTTAGTGACCCCCAGCCCGTCAGTCTCCATAGGATAACATGGGACCTTAACGACCCCCAGCCCGTCAGTCTCCATAGGATAACATGGGACCTTAACGACCCCCCGCCCGTCAGTCTCCATAGGATAACATGGGACCTTAGTGACCCCCAGCCAGTCAGTCTCCATAGGATAACATGGGACCTTAGTGACCCCCAGCCAGTCAGTCTCCATAGGATAACATGGGACCTTAGTGACCCCCAGCCCATCAGTCATAGTATAACGTGGGAAAACTTGACCCCCTACCTGGTGGGCTCAAATATATTTTCATCTTTCTAAAACAGATTTTCCATGTCTCACCTCCATAAATTATTGTATAAACAGAGATATTTGTGCATTTACTTAAAATACATGGAGTTACAGCCAGGTCGGGGACATAGATATATGCCATTATAGCTTGTTTTGCTTTCCATGTAAACAAGCGTGCAATATGAAAGTCTGGGATTGTGGAGAACACTAAATGGTCTCCTGAATAAGCACGTAGTCGAACCTTTAAATGAAAAAATGTAACCGCTAATGAAGTTTACTTTGGACCATCAAAACTGGTTTATGGCCTGCTGTAACTCTGATAAAAGGAAATACCAGGAAGATATTTGGCTGATAGAAGGAGGTTAACATGCTCTATGTGTTGACCTAAGGAAGTCTGTCATCACTGCACTCGGAGAAAACTGGAATGTTTCATCCGTCCCGCGTTTCAATCGTCCCGGCTCCCCTACTTTCCTTCCATTAATCCTTTCTTCCCTTTACTTCCCATCATTAATCCACAGTGAGAGTAATCTGTCGTTGTATTTCTGCCCTGTTTCCCTGGTGATCAGATGGTAATCTTGTCTCTCTGCCCCCTGCAGGTCAGGACGGGACGCTGCAGTCGTTCTCCGCCGTCCACGAGAGCTTCAACAAGAACCTGGGTCACGGTCAGTTTAACCAAACACTGTTACTGTTAACTAAGAGAGGCTCCTCCTTTATATAACAAATCATTTTTAGTTTTTTTGTTGCTTTAATGCCATTTCATTTTCAAAGGGTTGGCTTCAGTTTTCAGGCAGTGATCGACAGCTGCCGCTCGTTTGTTGATTGGTCCGGTGTGTGTGTGTGTGTGTGTGTGTGTGTGTGTGTATGTGTGTATGTGTGTGTGTGTGTGTGTGTGTGTCTGTGTGTGTGTGTATGTATGTGTGTGTGTGTGTGTGTGTGTGTGTGTGTGTGTGTGTGTGTGTGTGTGTGTGTGTCTGTGTGTGTGTGTGTGTGTGTGTGTCTGTGTGTGTGTGTATGTGTGTGTGTGTGTGTGTGTGTGTCTGTGTGTATGTGTGTGTGTGTGTGTGTGTGTGTGTGTGTGTCTGTGTCCGTGTGTGTATGTGTGTGTGTGTGTGTCTGTGTATGTGTGTGTGTGTGTGTGTGTGTGTGTGTGTGTCTGTGTGTGTCTGTGTGTGTGTGTGTGTGTGTGTGTCTGTGTGTGTGTGTGTGTGTGTGTGTATGTGTGTGTGTGTGTCTGTGTGTGTCTGTGTGTGTGTGTGTGTGTGTGTGTGTGTCTGTGTGTGTGTATGTATGTGTGTGTGTGTGTGTGTGTGTGTGTCTGTGTGTGTGTCTGTGTGTGTGTGTGTATGTATGTGTGTGTGTGTGTGTGTGTGTGTGTGTCTGTGTGTGTGTGTGTGTGTGTA
>NC_050189.1:22469143-22601643 GCF_008315115.2 Sander lucioperca
TCACTTTATATTGCTGAGTCACCTTTGACCTCTGGCGTGCCAGACGAGTGTACACAGTGTTACCTGTAAACCAATTAGCTAGTGTTGACATTACTGCAGTTTGCAGTGTCACCCTCAGTGAACTCCACCCACACCGTCACATAGCAGTCTAGTGGGAGACGGGCTTAATTGCTGTCTCTCTCCACCTCTTGACTGGATCTCAGTGGACTGAGAAATAAATATTCTTTTCTTTTTTTTTTTTTTTTTTTTTTTTTTAACCTATAACCCTAGTGAGTACCAGTTGGGTGACTGTGTCAAGATCTGTAATTAACAAAGGACTGTTAAATAGTAAATATGGTTATAACAACTTGGTCTTATTTTTGGAGTTTTGGCCTGTTTTAGTAACATTGTACACAGCAAAGAAAATGCTGAGATCTGTAAACACTATCATTAGAGAAAATGTAATCAGAGCAGTCAGATTTTAAGGAGTCTAAACAAACCTATGAAATCATCTCTTAACAGGTCCACAAAGCTGTTTTCCTCACATTTTTTTTACATCTTATGCAGTAAACTAGAAAACAAAGACTGCTGCCTTATTACCATTTGTCTAACTTCATTAACTTAAATTGGAGAAACTTTGACTTGGAACTATTTGCTTTAGAAATCAGATTTCTGAGTGAACTGAACCTGCAGTCTGATCCAGTGAAGCATGAAGAACTGCCTGAGGGGCTAAGTGGTTGCATCTAAGATATTTATTCTGTAACTGTGTACCTTCAGGCCCAAGAACATCTGCCAAAGATTGACACGGTGGTACCAACTTCTTATGACTAGCGTCAGAGCTGCGTTGTCAGACGGTGACAGATCGAACGTGGGGGACAAAAAGAGACACCGTGTGGAGATCAGGACCCGAATGGGAGGACCACTGTTGCCATTTTGTGATCTGCTGCACATCATAGCCTTCTAATTATTGTTAAAGGTTTGATCGGTGACCCACCAAGTTTTATTTTTTCGTCTTTCTTATCCTTTGTATTCTTCACCCAGTGTCCACCTTGCTGCACGTCATCATCTGTCATATTCGCGGCCTGTTCAGTTGGTGATTCATATGCACAGCGTCACCAACAGCACACTCTGATTTCCTCCCACTCTCTTTTTGCACACTTTTATTTCTTTTTATCCTTCTGCCTTCCCCTTTCCTCTTTTTTTGTCTTTGTTCTTCTGGCTGTTTTTTATTTCCATCGCTGTCAGTCTCGTCTCCTCAAAGCCTTTGTCACCGCCCGTCCATCTGAGCAGATATTTCCTCCTTCGTGTCACACTGTGCTCATTTGCTAAGGATAGCCGGGGACAGTTTGTATAAATGTCCCTGTGACCTTTCTGCTGTGTCCCATTTATGTAACGCAGACGGCAGAATGTGAAGTGTCTGTCTCAGAGACTGACAGCTAATCAACCTGCACCTCTGTCCGAGATTGGGCTCAACATTTCTAATCTCTCCTAAAAAGAATTTACCCAGCGACACATTTTCTGTGTTGCCTTGCCTGCTTTTGTTTTCTCACAAGCTGCCACATGGAGGCGAGCATCCAAGGTCAGATTGCAGTGCCCTCACTCATAAATAGCCTAGCTTTTTTGGTGTGTGTGCAGCGCTGGCGTGTCATCAAAAGTGGGCAGGGATGGATGGCTTTGCCTTGAGGGTAAGATAGAGGGGGAAGAGAGGTACAGACATACAGAAGTGCTCCCTTATGGGACTTATTTGATTGCTTTTTCAATGCCCCCCCCCCCGCTTACTATACATCTGTCTATCAGGTACCCAATGGACCTTTTCCACAGCAGACATTTTGACTTGTCATAGTAGGAAAAGCACAGCTGAAATTTATAACCTTAATGTGTGAACAATACCAGGGCCTCTCCTAAGTGGAATGCAGCCATCAGTAATGGTTTTGAATACACCTGTGCTTTTCCTATGGATATACTGAAAGGTGCCCTGAGAGCAGTATTAGAATGTATGCTGCAAAAATGTTCTTATAGCAGCCAATGACCATGTCTGCCGTGAAAAAGGTCTATGTGCTCAGATTTGTTGTTGCTGAAAAAACGACTTTACAAATTTGATAAATCTAGTGACTATAAAGCCAGAGTCGAGGGAATTCTGATTCATATATTTTAATAATGTATTTAGGACGGGAGGCACCCATCACATCATTTTATTTGCCATGTGATTGCACATTTAAAGGTTCTGGTTGAGGAAAAAGTTTTGCATCTTACAATTTTGGACCAAAGCACTGATGAGTTTCAAATTCTGTTCAAACTACCATTCAGCAGTTATGTAAGGTCTCAATTGGTCCTTCAGGTGTGTGTTTCCTGCTAAATTGTCATGTGATGTTGGAGTGAACTGAGGGTGTTGAGTGTCCCTGAAGAGGTCAAGGACAGCTTAACCAAGTCTTAGCTCTTATATCCTGAAGAGAGTTTTTTTTTCTCAGATGAAGTCAGAAGATCTGCAAAGATATTACAATTCATTTAGGGGACCATGAACGTCTGAACCAAATCTTATGGAAATACAATTAATAGATTTTGAGACAGTTCTCTCAAAACCACAAATGTCAACCTTATGGGGACACTAGAGGGATCTCAGAGGATCACCAAAGTCAATAGGATTCCTCCTCTGGGGACAATGTATTATATTTAGTCAATCCATGAAGTAGATGTTCAGATATTTTACTGGATAAGTGAAAACTTATCACAGGTGTTGCTACAGAAAAAAATTAGTTGTCACCAAAGTCGATAGGATTTATCCTAGTTGTTGAGATATTTCAGTCTTGTGGTCGCCCAACCTCCCGACAGACAGACATTGCCGCTAGCATGGCTGTAAAGTATATACAGTAGTTTGAGAATAAACTAATAAAATACAAATAAATAAGAAAACATCCCAGGAGGAACCTTGCTGCACAGTGTCAAATTTCTTGGGAGGCAATGGATTCTCAATAGACTTCAATTCTACTCCGAGCTGTACTGCTTACTCTGCAGTCAAAAAAGGTGCTTCTGTTATATTCTTCCTTGCCCTTAAATGTGGCGGATGGGGGAAGGGCCATCCCTGTCGAAACATACAGTAGACATGAAAGGATAAATGCCTACAGTAAATGAAAGTGAGAAGCATTTAATACAAACCACAAACACGTGCATGAGCAAAAGGAGTTGGCAGCCAATCACTTACCTCTCTCCCACTATCCCCCTTTCTCTGATGTTCATCATTTTCTTTTCTTTCATCTTGCTTTTCTCTCATACAGCTTTTGATTCCCCCCCCCCCCACCCACACACACACACACACACACACACACACACATATGCCAGCCCAGTCTACTTACGCTCCAGCCATTTTTTTCCCCTACACTTTCTCACTCACTCATTCACTCTATTCACTCTTTCTCTCTCTCTGTCTCTCTCATTGTGGTTGTCTGGGCATCCTCTGCTGTTTTATAACAGTCAGTGTAATGGTTCAAATGTCAAGGAAAATCGGTTTCACTATTAAGGTCTTTGATCAGTTTGTTACTGGAGCTAGTGATCGTGCCTCTGCTCTCTAGCACTATCTACAGCAAGTACATTAGTGATGGTCTCGACTAATTGCTAACTCCTTTAGACTCCTCTTTGCTTTAGTAGAAGAGCTGTGGGTGGCAGGGTAACTGGTAGCTCCTTGTCAATCTTCTGTCCCAGTAGGTAGCCACTAAGCCTAAACAGACTCTCACTGGTCAATAATTCTGCTTGGTAAACCACTGCTTTGGTACTTGACTTGTTTTCACAATAGTAGGCTTGTCTGCAGTGTAAGTTTTGTTTTTCATAGAGCCTGACTGAAAAAAAAAACTATATTAATTGATTGTTTCAGCCAATAGATAGATTCAGCAGAAACACAACATTGACATGCTATTACCTTATAAAGTTGTTGTTGGCTAATGCATTTGCAAACAGTTGCCTATTTACACACCCACTCTTTTGGAGTTTCTGGCCACCTGGCAAATATAAATCCAATATTTACTTTGTCTCTGTTTTGGTTTCCACCAACTCCTGTGGGAAATATCTGCCACTTTTGCCGCTAAATGCTCTACTATGTTCACTAGCTAGTTGCTAACTTTGTCTCTCTGTTGTTTGGTCGGTTTACCAAAGATTATTTGCTTTAAAAAAAAACAACCGCTGCGGCTAAAAGACAACCTTGAGAGCCATGAGAATTAATAAAGAACCATTAAAGCTGCAGGCCGTAAATAACAACAATGAGCTTAGAGATGCTAATTGTCATTATGTGTTCTTATGTGTATGTGTTCTTTTCCCCTCTGCAGGTATACCTATACCCTGTGTCCGTTCAATCAAGTCACACAAAAGAGCACGGCAGGAACAGAGGTCTCATTAGGGTAAGTACCTCAATCACCTCCTCTTTAGTCTCCATCTATCTGTAAATTGCAGGAACGTCTGTCTGTCTGTCTGTGTGTTATGCGCATATCTCTCAAACCGTTAGTCCGATGGATTTCAAACTTGACAGGTGTCTTGCTACGGGCACGAGTAAGTGCAGTGCCAAGTTGTTTGGACGTTGTTTGGATTAGAAATGCAAAAGATATCGTTAAATATATAGGTAAAAGAAGCACACATTGGCTTTTGCCGCTCTAGTCGCTGGCCACTCCCCCTCTCACCCTGAGGACCAGAGACAGAGAGCAGCAGAGCTTTGGCAGCTAAAATGTGACATACACCTCAGACCCACAAAAATGTGCAAAGTTGCACTACTTTGGACTGTCTTGACAATTCCCGAGTTTAAGGACGTTTCAGAATCCCACACATGCAAAGCACAGCCAGCTACAGACAAGTGGCAACGAGACGTATCTGTATATGTGTGTCCGTGTTTGGGGGCGTGTTTGGGGGGAAGGTAACCTGCACATCACATGCAGACGCCACATGCAGAACGCTTTACAACAGTGGGGGGGACTCTTTTCCTGCTATTGTATTAAATTGCTGTGAGCTGGCAGAACATAACGTAATCTTGGAGATTATTCCTTCACAGCGCTGTGCAATGCGAGAAAATCTCAGAGTTGAACCAGGCAGACACAGCAGATTTCCTCAGACTCACCCTGGGTCAGGTCAATTAAGTCTATTGCTAACTTACAACACTAATAACATTACCGTCGCCAAAATACCCCCGTGAATCAAATCCATACTTCACCGTTAACCGTCAAGCCACTAAACCTGTATGGAAATGAGCACCTCTGCTGAAGTGTTAAATTCGTTAATGATCAAACGACACGAGACAATGTCTGTCTCTCTCTCTCTCTCTCTCTCTCTCTCTCTCTCTGCGTACACGCGGTCCAGTTCTGGTGGTTGGTGAACGCAGATATGTGCTGATTAGTTCTCATAACGGGCCGGATGGGTAGCGCACTGCCATGAGTCCATGACGCTAATGTCTGATTACTCCACATTTTCATTGTGATATTTTGTGATTACATTCTGAATCTGCCCCGTTCTCTGTCAGGTAAATACAGTAGTGCAATGTCTTTCTCTGATGTAGATGTAGCCTACACTGTAAGTCAGTAGTAGGCTATACAGTGGAGGTGCATATTAAGTGGTTTGGGGTCCTTATTTAAGTACTTTTGGGGTACAATTTGGTTTTGAAGAATTCTACAAGCAGCAATACCACAGGCCAAGCAATCGCCCGTTCCAAACAGGCACATTTTCAACGGGCACTGCACTAGTTGTTAAAATCCCAAACGATGACCAGCCTACTGTCCTTATGTCAGAGACAATGGAAATATTATAAATGCTATACCTAATTTGAGGGCCACTTTTTCCAAAGAGCTTTACAACATTGTGAGTACATTGTGTGCGGTGACATTTAGGGCTGGGATGGTATGGATTTTCCTTACTGCGGTTGAAAAGCAAGAAATTCCCGCGGTATACCGCAACCCCCTTACGAGAGTAGCATAAGTTAGAGCGAGAATGGCAGGGTGACTTAAGTGAGTGACGTCAGTGCCCGTGTGGTCGCGCAAGGAGAGTGAGCAGTAACGGAGAGTAACGCATGAGTGCCGTTGTGAGGAAAAGAGAGAGGAACAAGAGTCGATGTAAAGTGAGTTACAAGTGAACAATAAAACAACAAGCTTGAGCTTCTCAAGACACGGTGGCTTTATCTATTGTCAATACTGCCGGTAAAGTGAATGGCATTACCCCCGAAAAACATCGGCTTAAACCTTACAACATATATTGCAGCCATAGACTGTATAAAAAGATTGCAGCACAGTGTTTCCATTTCAGCTCAATGTGAGAGTCTTTACTGAGTTTTGTGGTCATTTAGAGCCACAATGGTTTCTCTCATCTCCGTTGATCCATTCCACAGACAGTTCAGAAAGCTCTTTTGTCAATAAAGTAAAATATAAATAAAATAGTTTGCCAACAATGCCGAGTGCAGCCCGTCTAGCAGCTAAGCAGAGAGGGAGACTCGGCAGTTCGCTAACTTGTTGCTCTCTGTACCAATATAAGCCGCTCTGTTTTAGGCAACGAAACGTGCATGCAGGCTGAAATTCAACCGTGCCGTTTTATCAGGATAAAGCTATAAACAGAAGGAAACTCCGCTAGCTGCTAGGCTAATGTGCAATGGTAAACACTGCAGCTGTAACGTTAATGTGTCTACCTCAGCTGAGAACGGTAGGAATGGCAAAGACATTTCTCCGATACAAGACGTTACACAGGTACTCTCGCATATAGGCTTAATAGTCAACACAAATGGAATGTTGTTATGTGTAATGGAATATTGCGCTCCCCAACTCGCGAAAGGTCGGATTTTCTCCATCTTTTGATGATAAGTTTTATTTAGAAAACCTTGAATCCATGTAAGACACAATGTCATCAGACACAATTCATTAGAATCAATTAATCCATGTCATTAGAATCAATGAATCCATGTCATTAGACACAAAGTGCACACATGTGCAGGCCAATGTTTTTTTGCGGTGATGACGGTGACAAGCTCAGACCCGCGGTAGGCGTCACGTGACCGCGGTATTGCGGTAATGGGGTAACCCTCCCAGCCCTAGTGACATTTCGTTTTTTTAGCAGAACACATCCACACTTCTAATATGAAGAAAATATTGTCCTGGGTCTTTCATCACACAATAATTTTCAAATTGTTTGATTTATACTAATTAGATAAATTCACGACAGCAGTTTTCATTTCATGAATGGACCTGAAACAAATCCCACCACAGCACTCCTATGACAGCTCTTTAATCATTGTTGCAGTGCTCATAAGAAGTTACACTAAGACCAGTATTTGCGCTATTGATTTTTTTAAATTGTTATTCAATCTCTGTTAGGCTTCATACGACCTTTAATCAATCGCTAAAAGATCTCTATTATAGTTTTAATACCTTTTGATCAATGACAAGCAGGGGGCAAATTTCATATACTGCTGTGGTTGTATTTCCTCAGCCTCGAAGGGTTTCAATTTCATCTAAAGGATTACGCTCTGGCCTTTTACCATCCCCTTGGGATTGGCTGTGTCGACTGCTGGACATTGGTGTGTATCAAAATGCCTATGTGCTATTAAAGATGCCACTCATTCTTCATAGAAACGGACCTTTAGATGTCACAGTTTTTTTTATTCTTCTCCAGGTGTGTCAGTATACTGATTGGAAGTGAAGTTGCTCTAAGAAAAAAGCAAAAACACTATCTATAGTATAACAGTAACTTTCTTGGTCAACTATGTGATCTTGATTATTTTCTATCATTTAGCTGCCAAGTTTTGCTTCTATTATCCACCTTTTCCCATCTTCTCATCGTTGTAACATCGCTGTCAAACAGATCAAGAAAAAAGTATAAACATCATACTGATGTTTTTCTTGTTTCTTTTTTTTCTTTTTCTCTTCTTTGAATTTTAGATTTGAGGTGATAATTACGGGATGTCGCCTCGCTGTCCTTTTCCACTCTCATTAGCCTTAACCGTCAGTGATCTAACACTTTCCTAGGGTGCAATTATAGAAACCATTCCATCGACATTGGACATCTCTGGAAAAAAAAGCTTTTATGATTTGCTGCAACTTCTCCCCAAAGAGGAGGACGCAATTGCAGTGCTGTTTTGTTGTAGCGGGCACATAGGCTAACAACTTGTTTTGTGAACAGACAATGTAAAGGCATAAATGACCACGAGAATTTGTGACAAAGTGTCAAAACATTTTGTCTCCTTTGAGATACGATGCCATTAGGCTTGACTTAAAGTGAGACTTTAAAGATAATTCATTAGCAATTATCCCTTTCTGCACATGTAGTTTTGCTTTCAAATGGCAAATTAATTGGAATGTAAAGCAGGGCTGTGTTGTTTTTGCACTGCCACCTCCCACACTACCCACTCACTTTTGGAGCGGAAAGTGCAATGCTTCACCATGTTTTTAGCGCAGGAAAAAGGAAGAACAGAATGCTAACTGTGAGTAATGTAACCCCAGCGCTTCTGCCTGCTTGTCACTCATGATGGTATGGAAGGGCAGAAGGACCCAACAGAACCAGTGGTCAAACACGTTTCCGACTCATGTGAGTTGGTCACGCTGTTTGGAACAAAATTGCTGCCAAACCGAACTGGAGAGAAGGATTTCAATTACGAAAAAATGTATATGTTTTCCACATAAAATGTTTTAGATAGGACTGATTAGATAGTACTGAATACAACAGAAATATTGTGGATGGCCATACTATATACTATACTATGTATGTATATATATATATATATATATATATATATATATGGTTTTTGTTTGATCACATGCAAACACAAACACCATATTGGTATTTTCTGGGTGTAGACAGGTGGTGCAACACTATATGATGTACTATACTGTTTCCAGAGAGTGTGTTAGTGAATATATATGTGGAATGGTTTGGGGGAAGGAGGGGGAGGGGAGGTACATGAATCATAGCTTGCATGCTGGGAAAAAAGTTCATTTTTTATCCAGACAGACCATCAGTCAGCCCTTGCAGGATATGGCTGGGCCTCCTGATATCAATCTGCATGGAGGCATCCTCTTTCTCCCCAGAGGGGGTGAGGGGGGGAGAGGGGAGTGTTTTGATTTAAACGGCAGCATTTATCACACCTGCTCCAGCATCCTAAAGGACAACCATGTGAGAAAGAGTCGAGGGGAGAGAGAAGGAGAAACAGCATTAACATGTGAATGAAAGTGTGAAGCTGGATGACATTGGTAATACTTCCATTTGGACTAATTTGTAGGGATGTCCAGATCCGAACACGTGATCGGAAATCGGGCCCGATCACGTGGTTTCAGACTCGATCGGAATCGGACGTTACCTCCCGATCAGGACTCGGATATATATGTATATATATTCTCATTATTTTTTAACACATCTATAGTTATGCGGTGGCACAGAGTTAGACCCTTTTGACTCCACACAGAAACAGCAACGCGTGCGGCATGACATCACTTTGTTGCAGAGACGCTATTGGTTAAATGCCGGCAAAGTAGAAGACGGAAGCAGCTTGAAGCGGAAAGCGCGAGTATGTCTGCGGTCTGGAGGTATTATAAAGTTGAATTATTATAGAAGTATCGGATCGGGACTCAGTATCGGTAGATACTCAAAATCAAATGACTCGGACTCGAGGGCAAAAAAACCTGATCGGGACATCCCTACTAATTTGGATTAGTTATGTTGCGTTTCTGCAGTATTAAATAGATGGTGTTGCTGCTGACTTTTGATTACGGCTCATGGCCAGCGCTCAGTTTGTGTATGAAGTGTGTCAAGGCTCATAAAAGTTCAAATTGTTCCCTTAGCCCTAACCTTCCTTCATGCTTGGGTTTGCAGCATAGTTGGCCTTAGACCATTAACTTTACAAATGTTCTTAAGGAACAATAAATCAGCCTGGGAACAGTTCCTTTTGTAACTGCCTGCTCTATATTGTGGCCACACACATAGCCATAAAAAATTCATAAGGCACAGTAGTCATACTGTATGCTCCCAATTATCTGTAAATGTAGATATTATACAACTCGTATTCACCTTCTGAATTCCAATGTCTCTGTTTTCCATTTAGCTTTTCTGCCTTTCAGTCTCAGCAGCTCAACCGCTTCCTGAAATGGCTATTGTAACAATAACATCAGCCATCATAATGATAATAGAGTAGAAGAAAATGCTTGCATTGTGACAAACACAATCCCACTGTGACAGCGTCATCCATCTTCATAATGTCCCCACTACCCACTCCCACCCAGGGCAGACATGGTGGGTACAATGACAGGACAGCAAACACAGGGTTTACTAAATGCAGCCCACCCGAAACGACAAACAAATTCACACCTATGTAAATCAGTGATGTGCAGAAGCATATAGGCTGTGTGCTGTTTGTTACCATCTTGTGCTTATATATGTTATATATGAGCTTACATAACATGAAAGCATTGACTTTGCATTTCATTTGAGGAAGAAACAACACACACACACACACACACACACACACACACACACACACACACTGTACATGCAAACAGAACATTGATCTCCCTAGCATGTCACATTCATTTCCCACAAGCCTCCATAATATTGATGTGTTTCTCTGCAATATCACAACAGGAGTGTCTGTGCTAATAGTGATAGTAAATAATGATGTGTTGAAGCTCATGTTTGTTGACTGTCACAGACTTCGATTCAACTTGGTCATTTCTGTGGCCGCAGTTTGTGGTGGTGTTGAGCAAATATTTCTTTAAGTGTCCTTTGGATATGGTTAGTGAGGGTCTTCTTGAAACCACTGCTGGTCTTTGCTATTGCAGTTTTGTTCTGTTCGACATACAGTCATGTGAAAAAATTAGGACACCCATGCTAAAGTTGACTAAAAAGAGGAATAAAAAAAGTCATCTTTTGGAAATTGATCTTAATGCCTTAATTAAAAAAATGAGGAAAAATCCAAACTTTAAGGACAGCAATTTTGTTTGTGAATGAATAATGTATCGTAAATAAATAAATGTTCTTCCTTACAGGGGGCATAAGTAAGTACACCCCTATGTTAAATTCCCATAGAGGCAGGCAGATTTTTATTTTTAAAGGCCAGTTATTTAATGGATCCAGGATACTATGCATCCTGATAAAGTTCCTTTGGCCTTTAGAATTAAAATAGCCCCACATCATCACATACCCTTCACCATACCTAGAGATTGGCATGGTTTTATTTCAGTTAACCTAATAGCTGGTTTGATTTGCATTGAGAGATGATTTTATGTACGATTATAAGTACCCCATGCCAATCTCTTTTCACATGACTGTATGATGATTGTTTTTAAACACATTTTCCCCTGTGCCTAATGACACAATGTTGTAGATTATGGCATTTGCAGTCCAGACAGCACCTTGTGTATGTTGCCTTGAAGTAGCAGCGCTACATATAAGTATGGAGCTACAACCATAGGGTTAGCATAGCTCTATCTTTAAGACTGAAAGCAGGATTAAACGGCCAAACTCTTTCCAAAATTTAAATCTATCTACAAGCACCTCTAAAGATCACTAATTAGTTTTATCTCGTTTGTTTAATCCCTCAAAATTTGTGGTTTTGCAAGGATTATATGCCACACTATTTTTTGGCTGAGGAGCAGTGACTTCCAGTCTTTTTGCTAATCTAACCTCCTGACCCTAGCTTTATACTTAATATTCTCATCCAACTGTCTGCAAGAAAATGAATTAGCGTATTTCCCAACAATTTTGACTAATTATTTTGAAGCGGTTATTGTCACACCTCTTATAGCTGACACAGTGCTAATTTGTTTTCAGCTTAATATGACTCACGTTTAGGACTCTTTTCGCTGCTTAAATGTCTGGGGCAAAATTATGTTTTACACTTGCCAAGGGAAACGTCGCACAATCAGGTAAAAAGAAAAGCCAGTCTATGTGCATACGAGACAGAAGAGTCTACAACCTCCCAAAGAGTCATAACTGAAGAAGAAATAAAAACTGCATGTTGTGTGTCTGTGATAACATGATAGGATTAAGAAACTCGTATATCTACTGCTATTTATCATGATGCCCACAACCTGTCCTACTAATATGTGACAAGGTTCAAGCAACCTACAACTGATTTATTGTTTTGGAAGTTGAAGGTGCTTATAGGTCAAAAATCTGGGTTGAAAAAATAAAGGCTTTAATATATATAACAGGGAACCAAAGCAGCATTAAACATTGGGCAACAAAAAATAAAACATAAAGGAGGAAAGCAAAGTGACAGCCTTTTCTTATTTTAAAAAATTAAAGTGAAACAATAACATAATAATAATGAACAACATGAAAATAATTGAATGCAATAACATTGTACCACTGTTGTGAAAATGAAAGCACAGAACAAAGGGAAATGTAGTTTCAAATTGTCATTAGCAGAAACACGGAGTGTGCAGTAAACTGCAAACAAACAGGTTCATACTGAAGTGATACAATGAAGTATATAACACAAGACACCAGCAGCAGTTTTTTCCCCTAGTTACCAGTAAGCACCTAATATATAACTTTACTTTAATTTCTCTCAAATGACTCTAATGGCTTAAATACATGCAGCACCACAGCTCACAGTCTATCAGTCTGATCCATTTAAGTTTTTAAGTCCCCAGGAAGTACATTGTCAACATCCAGTAATTAGCTCAGCGTTCAAGCCATTTCCTGCTAACAACCACAACAACTATAAAAAACAAATCTTTAAAGTATACCCCCACAACAGCGCTTGGCCATAATAACCTTTCACCATGAGCAGAAGTGCATTTGAAATATTTATGTGGCCCCTTTCAGAGTTAGCTTAGGATAAACACATGGAAATAGCTCCAGTTGCAATGATACGGAACATTCAGGACTCAAACAAGAACATGAAGTTTGAACTCAGAAACCTTCAGTCTGTATATTAAGCCAAATATGTAATTTGTAAAATTGTAATTTATGCTCACAATATATTGAGGAAAATGTAAGAAAAATGTAGATCAATTAAAAAAAATGTGTAAATCAAAAATGAATCTATAGACCTTATAAATGTGTGGCGAATCAAATATATAAACTGTAAGAAAACTAGCATCTCCATGCTAAGATGAAGCATATTTTCCTCTAGACGGAGCAAGGTGGGATGATTTTAATGCAGCTGTGGACGAGGCAGAGATCAGTTGAAAGGTCATTCAATGAGTTTTTGTTTTGGGACTCCAGGGAAATCAAGTGGCCACGCAGTTGGGGTCACAGGGTTGGCGTGTGTCGCCCCGCGAAGTTCAAGGAGCTTGGCCTTCTTTTGTGCTGAGGTCAAACTGCTCTGCACCCGTCATCATCGAGAGCACAAGGGTGAGTGGAGAAAAAGGTGAACAGCACACTCTGACAGTCAAAGCTTGGTATATTGGAATATACAAACCATAAAAGAACAGTGGAATACCACAAAGTGAAGAAGATGTATGACTCAGAGTGTACACTTTTAAAACAGATTAGATACAATTATATCTGAGGAAAGTTATAAATGTTCTGTATTAATATTATGACTGAAGCAGATGCATGGGCTGTAGAGGTAGGCAGCGTGCTACTATGTTAGAGTCAAGGGAGAAAAGAAAAAGTGTATTAGTGTTGTCAGTTACATCTGCAGGTTCATAATGCTCAGTATTCAAACCCACAGGTCTCCATTGAACTGCTTTGTTGAACAGTAGATTTTCAAACAGAAAACAGTGAAGAAGTGAGGTAGCCTAGCAACATTGAAACCACAGTGAATGACTGTATGCCCACTGC
This sequence comes from Sander lucioperca, assembly GCF_008315115.2. Classification (NCBI taxonomy): domain Eukaryota; kingdom Metazoa; phylum Chordata; class Actinopteri; order Perciformes; family Percidae; genus Sander; species Sander lucioperca. The sequence goes on from NC_050189.1 coordinate 22,482,857, forward strand.
GAAGAAGCCAGGCAGTTGAAATGGCAGCACAGAGCAACCCCAGAGAGAGTGGGATGTGCTGGCCACCATGGAAAATTGGCTTTTTGTAGCAGTGCAATGTAGACGTATGCATGATGTTATCAGATCTGCTTTTTTGAGCTACATACAGACATGCATAAAATTTTCTCACACCTGCTGCCAGGCTCGCTTTAAAACCAGCGCTAGTGACCTTATATTGTTTTGCCACTATGCAGTTCTTGTAACCCTCTAAAATAAGACATCTCCAGAATGTAACAGAGAAAATATTCCCCAGGTGCTGAGAAAAAGAGGTGGAGCAATGTGAATGCTTCCAGGCTGCCAAAGTCCTTTGAGGGGCCTTAGCTTGAATGATCCAGCTGAGCAAATTTACTGGCACACGCTCAAGAAAGGAGGCTCTACTCTGTGACCATGGTAATATAGAAATATGTTCATTTGATCAATAAGAGTCCATTTCTCATGGGGCAGCTTTTTTTTAAGTATTAAAGGAATGAACTTCTGACAGAGAACATATCATGTCTGTTCTGCTTTTAAGATGAATTACTGTTCACTTGTCCTTTTTATGCATAAATAGGAGAAAAGCACTGTGGCTAATTATCTCGATAGGTGGCCATTTTATTGCACAGCAATCGCAAGGGAGCTGTAAGATTATTACTGTAAAACTACTCAAAGTCTCGAACACAAGCAGGTTACAAATGAGCACAAAGAAATTCAAAATCCGCATGAGATTGAATCAGGGAATGACACACTTCAACACCTCTTAACAAAATAACCTCACTTATGGGTGGCAGTTAATGGGCTAAAAATACAATCAATCTTTTCTGGCAATTTGACAATTTTGATATTTGACAATATTTTTCAGCTTTCACTCACTCTGTGATGTGTGTGAGTAAACAAACAGGGTTGGCAGGGATTAAAGTTCTCCGTCGCTACGACGGATTTCCATCAATTTGATTTTAGAAATGCCATATCTGAGATCGATGAAGAATATGAAAAAATGAGTTGAACTTTTTGGCGTATGATCGATTGTGAGTGCTGGGTGCGCGACACGCGAATGTAGCTAGGCTATAACAATAATAACGGCGCAACATGGTGTTTTATCATAAATCCGTGGACATGGTGAGAAAGCTCTGGCCCTAAACATCCAAGCTCGGGCGCAAATCAATCAGTTGTCAGGAAAGAAAACAAAACGTCTCGCACCGTGCTACTAAGCTGACATTAGCTCGTCGGTTAGAATGCGCAAGTGTCTGAAGGTCTGGCCAGAGATGCGGACGAGGCTGATAGCAATGTGGCTGAGGTTGCACAACAAGCGGATCGGTGTGCTAGTCAGTCTAGCGCTAATGAAACGGGGGAGCTGGAAGACCCGTCACCCGCCTGCCGGTTCCTGATCAGCTAGCAACGGAGAGAGGGTTGTGAATAAGACGATGACGGTGTCGGCGGTGCTCCACCTTTGGTAGGGTATGTTTGAAACGCAGCCAACATGCCAACGCATATTTGACGGTATCACCCAGATGTGCCGATCACCGGGGTGAGAAAAAAAAACCCGGAGCCCAACTCTTTATTCCCGCTGCTATTAAGCAGCCTTTAGACGCATAGCAGGACAGGATGAAACAATCACTGAAGCAATTGTCATTTACATTGGCATATTATATTACATTATATATTATCTTATCTAGACAAGGTGGAACTAATTGTGACACTTCCATAATGGACAGGTTTATTTTTTTATCATCCTATTTATTTTGTTTTTTTAAGTTTCATAGCATAAGAGCGATTCATGTAACAAATAATTATTTGATGTTATTAGAGTACAAACACGCCTTACAAAGCTATTGTGAACTAAATATGATTGTTGAGTATTATAATAAAATGTTTTATTAAATTCAGGTGACATTACCTGGTAAATCATTCTTTTCTCAGGTCTAAAATCCACACAGATTCTTCATTATATGGCTGTGAAGTTGTCATTAAATTTCATCCTAGGTCTTAAAAAGTCTTAAATTTAACTTGAAGAATCCTGGGGGTACCCTGTTAAACCGTACCGAATGCAATTTATTATCCCGTCTGTTAAGACATGTCCACAATCTTTCACAATTCGCGACGGAAGGTTTTGACTGACCCTGGATTTCCACCGAATGCGGAACGGCTGCGGACCGGCTCTGCTGCGTAGGCTATCGGCTCCGTGTTCCGCCGTCCGTCAATACCCACCAGGTCCGGATTTGTTGCGGTACGGCTGCGGCCATGACTGACAGCTGTAGTCACGAGGACCCACTAGATCTCGCGAAGTTTGTTTCCATCCAGAGGAGGAGAGGGGAAACAACTCTGTGCTGTGTTTCAAGGTGTAGTGCAGGGAAATATGATCCGCTGTGAGCACGGTGTATTTTATTTTGAAAATTAACCAGATGTTTTGTTTTGTTTCTGTGCCCGACTTCCTGTCCCGCACTATCTGCCGTGTGATGAATTGCTGCGGAGCTCTTCGGCGTCCGGCAAAAATAGAAGTACTGCATATCTGCTCCGGAGGGCTGCGGATCGCCGGAGCTGTGCCAGAGTAGCAACGCAGCCGTTCCGCAGTCAGTGGAAATACACATATTGACTTTAATGGAAACCTATTGACTCCGCCGCCGTTCCAGAGCGGATCCGCAGACATTCATTCATTCACATTTTAACAACAGTAGGTTATGGCTGTATGTTGACATAAAATAATCATGCAATTAAAATAGTCAACTTATAACTTTGCTATAAAATATTATTAATTTATAGAACAAAACTCGGAAACAGTTTCCTCGCATATTAGCGTCATGAGTGTGTGCGTCTAATGGTAACCACTATTTGGCAAGGCAACTAACCGTTATGGATGCATTGTTGCTAACGGAAGGCACAAACGTGTCTGAGATAGATAAAACAGTGTTTATTTATTGTTATTGTAAAAACATGTTTTAGTTTGAATTTAAATAATACAAAAGCTTTCACTGAAAAGTCATATATGTTTCATTATTAGTAGCCCTTAAATAAAAACAGTAAAGTCTTGCAAACTTGATTTTATAGATTTGACTTGGTGTTGAATTGCATATTCACAATAACAAAAAATCTCCCTTTAAACATTTTTGGCCTGAAGTAATTAAATCGAGTGTAAGGTAAAGCCTTTCTACAATATGATTGCTGCAGTAGAAAAGAACAGCAATGGTTAGTCGTGGGATGGTACTGAAATATTGTTTTGTTCATCAGGAAAAGAGAACACTCGCAATACTCCCTTTACTTTGCTGTTTGCATCTTGTTGTACATTAAAAACCAATAGGTCGCGATCGCAAAAGGGGTGCTATCTATAGCTAGATGTGAACAGCTTATGACTTGGCCTGAAAAAAGTTCAGTCAAAACATTTTTTTTTTTTCACTTTAAACCCTGGGTTGGACGAATGGTGGCTTGATAATGCTACCTGGTGATCCACAGGCATGCTGATTTACTGCATACAATTAGGGCTGTCAAAATTGGCCAAAATGAGTTTCGGATATATATTCAAATATTTATTTTTCTATATTATGTCCACAAGAGGGCAAACCCCTACAATGGGAGATGTAACTACTTTGTAGGTGTAATTATTTTTTTTTAATATAAACATGTATTTTAAAGGAACACTTCTCGTACTTAGGGTAGCAGCCGTGCAGCCTCACACGAGATTAAGCGTTAGTCCTGTACCTGGACTATTCTTTTTGAAAATGATTCTGACTGAAAAGACAAATCTTATTAATACATATTTTACATTTCCATATCCATGTAAGTTTTAATAGTATGATCAGTCCATGAAAGTTCAACAATAGCCGCTTTCCGACCAAGTAGTTACAGGAATGTAATTATAGGAGAAGTCCACTTCTAAACAGATCTACTAACTACTCTACCCCAAAACCGTTTTTTCCATTTGCATTCGCACTGGCCAAGTGGCCATAGGGACTGGTAGGAGGGGTAAGGGAGTGATGCAAGCACGGCAACGGTCTTTATAGTGTTAAAATCAAAAAACAAATACACAAAAAAAAGTATGAACTAAATACTAAATCTAATGTATATAGCATATTTGTCATAATTTAAACAAGTCTCCCGAAGAGAAACGGGTATCTCTCTATCCCCCGCCTCTGCCTGCTGCGCTGTGGACGTGTGTGTGTGTGTGTGTGTGTGTGTGTGTGTGTGTGTGTGTGTGTGTGTGTGTGTGTGTGTGACTGTGTGTGTGACTGTGTGTGTGTGTGTGACTGTGTGTGTGACGGCTGGCCAGCCGCAAGACACGCTTGTGGAGTTTAACTCCAAAAAGACAGTTAACCACAGTTTCCCATTAATCTTATGATGGACATGTGTTGTGATATTTAAACAAACGAACCGTCAACGGCGAAATAAAAGCCTCTTATTTACGAGACCGGTTTGAGAGACCTCCAGCTTACCTCGGGGTCTCTGAGCATGACTGGCCGAGCGACGAGCTAGCGGCCGGGGCAGGCGCCTGCTGGCTGTCGCCTGCTGGCTGTCGCCTGCTGGCTGTCGCCTCACTTCATGGAGCTTCTCAACTCCGAAAACTTTGAAACAAATTGTCAATTCGGCATCAATTTTCGCAAGACTGCCTATATTCAAAATCAAAACAGTTCATTTCTTGCCTAAAACGTCAGAAGTGAAATTAGTGATGAATAAGATGGTGAAAATTGTTAAAATTGTCCCGTTGTTGGTCTGTCTGTACCGGAAACCCGAACCTTGTTGACCTAGGTTCCTATGCTGAAAAGGGAAAAGGGAAAAGACCCTGCCCTGAAGTAGGAGCTGAAAGAGTTACAGGAACTGCGGCCAGAGTGACTTGAAAATCCACAAATTGGTCCAGTCGGAACACGAGAAAAAAAAGGTTCTAGGGATTTTATGTTCTAGGAACTGCAAAAATCCCTCCGGTCGGAAAGTGGCTATAGTGCTAGTGTTCTTAATACATTGTATACATTATCTTGCTATTCTGATTTCATTTTCACACTGTCATGTTGAAAACAAACAAATCACATTTCCTTTTAAGTAAAATGACTAATGGGTATTTGTTGCTTTACTCTCCACTTCTTTGCTCTTTTACTGTGCCTACTTAATAAGTGGAATTATGCTCCCTTTTTTTTTTTTTTACACTCATTTTACACACTCACGCCTATATTTGTGTTCCTGAGGTGTTTATGCAATATGGCCCCTGAACCTAAGAGCCCACACTTTATCTGGCAATCAATGTAAAGGGTAATGACTCGTGTGTCTGAGGAGAGGGTTAAAGTGGTAGGGAGTGGAGGGTGGGGGGAAGCTGACACTGTGAACCCCTGATGGCCTTTCTGCTGGGTAGCCATGGCAACATCTAGCCCTCGTTAATGAGGCACAAGTGAGCTATTAACAGAATACTGATTCGGGTTTGACATCAGCCCTGATTCATATCTATCAGGAAGTGTTGATGAAATATGCACCCTGATTATGTTTTATAACTGCAAATAAAATGGCCTCGGTGTTCTGTTTATGCAGCAAATGCAAAACAAAATGTGCCATGGATGTTACTCACTGATTTAGAGTAATTATGTGGGTCAACGTGCTTTTACCTAAGAAAACTGGCCAAAAAACATCCAGTATGCAGTCTTCAATTGACCTGTTGGGGATTGCAAAACAAACAAAAAGATTTATAAATGCCATCTTTGTTTATCAGTCATATAAAATGAAGTGAAAGCAAAGCCCTGACTGAGCATGTGCCCTTCACATGTTCCTAAGCGTATGAATTATTTATTGAGGTGCTGGGCGCAATTGGTGGTAGGAGGGTGAGAGGAGCATCACTGACTGGCACAGTAATGACGGCGTCTGGGCTCATCTCAAAACACCACACACATCTCTGATTGGTGACCTTACACGAGTGGCAGAGGTTAGTTATGCCTGGATGCCTGGCACTGCTTAGCTATGAGAGCACTGCTTCACCGAATCCAAATTAACCAGCAGCTCCCAAATTGCTCTCTCTATCTGCCTGTGCGGCGCACCGTCTCATGCTGTAAATGATTAGCGCATTAACAGCATAGTGAGGGGACTAACTTGCTGCTCCAGACCTCTTGTTAAAGTAGAGAAAAGCATAGCTGTGAGGTATAATTCATTGCAGTGGCAGCTAATGAGTGGATGCTACAGTGGGAAGGTGACGCTAATAAGCACAGACTTAACACCATCTTAACACAGGTTGGGATTCAATATGAGGAGCTGGTTGTAGAGAAGTAATCTGATGCTGAGTTGGCACATCCGATCGTTGACAGTTGCTGCAAATGCATGGAGTGTATTTGAAGGACCATAAACTCATCATAACATAAACTGATGAGAGATTCCTCGAGAGCTGGGTATTATTTAAACTGTTTTAATACTATACCTAACAACCATTTTTGACTCTGATATTCAGGAATATTATATATATATATATATATATATTTTTTTTTTTTTAAATGTATTTCTCCATTCACTTTTAAGTTTCCAATTATCACTAAATTGTATAAATTCAAGATAAAGCGGTCTTTTATGTTTTCCTGCTGCCATGAAAGCTAATCCAGTTAATTCAGAATTTGTACACCATTTGATCTTTAGAATCTAACCGTATTTTTGCATCAGAATGCATGGTAGTAGGACAATTTTGGCTCTAAGGGAGTAAAAATTCTTAAAATAGAAAATAAAATGACCAAAATTCCAATCTACAATGAGGAATGATTAGCAAGCAGTCAGTGTCTGTTTTCAGTACATTACAGTTGCCATACTCAACACATTTCGGGAAAATATTATTTCTTTACACGCTTTACGTATGAATGCAAACATGTTTCATACATGAATATACAGTATGCAGGCAGCTTGCTCCTAAGCATGAGAAGCAAGACATTCAGTGGAGTTTACAACTTTCTAATGTCTACAGACATACAAAGAAAATCCTGAGGGCAAATGAGCAAATTTATATTCCGTTTTCTTGAGGAAACCACAGACATACCAAACGGGGCCACCATTGTGTTCTTTTTCCCCTGTGTTTTTTTTCATCCAGTTTCTCTCCAGTGAAGGCCCAGGGTCTCAAAACCCACACAAAAATACACAGACACACATCAAGATATGCACAACTGCACCTTTGGCCAAGATTTTTCTCCCTACCTTCTCAGTATCTGCGGGGTGTTTAAACACCAGAGTAGAGTTGTCTAAATGATAATTGCTTCTAAAAGGTTGATTTGTGGCTATATCAGAGGGGGTAACTCTCTTCTCAGTGTTGAGCGAGATTAGCCATGGATCTTCAGGATTTATCACTCGAGGCATAGAGATTAATGCCGCAATGAAGTTTGAAACAGAATCAGTGGCGACGTATCATTTTAAAAGAAATAAGAGGAGCTTATATCAGCTCAAGCCATTATCAGAAGAAGAAAAAGAAGCTAATCAGCGTTTTTAATGCTAATTATTCTTAATGAGGATTAGATTACAAAAAGCAGTACAACAATACAAGTACTCTAAGACCAATTTTGTCATAACAGTTACAAAAAGTATTTTACATGTTCTTAAAAAAAGTTCTTAAACATATATACAGTAGTATATCCATGATTCTTTATTTAGTCCTTCAGTAAACCTTGCTTTGAAGACATCAAGAAGGTGAAACTCCAATTTTAATAGTATTTTTGCGGCTACTGGATGTAAATGAATCACAACTCCATCTGCTATTCTGTGTGTCAATAGAAATCAAACCTTAGTGATTCAGAGAGAAAATTAAATCACATTGACTCCCTAATGTGTGTAGTTAGAGGTGTGTCTGCGTTCTGCGTGGCCCTCCATTTTACCCACAATGCAAAGCAAATGTATGGATAATAGGTTTAGCTGGCTAGAAATGCTGCAGTTACAGGTTTATCTGTGATGGAAGGAGCATGTTATGGCATTAGAGGAGGCCAAACAAAGATTGAATTATAACCAATATATCTGAAAATGAGAATCTCCAGGTTTCAAGCCTTAAAAGGAGCATGTGTTCAATATCATCCATCATTTATCATTAAAAGAAAGTCTGCATTTCTGGCCCCTCCCTTGTCTCCATGTGGTTGGAAATGGATTTTCTACAAAAGCTAAGATGCAATTTACTATCTGCTGCCAATGTTAATCTATTTACATACTTTAATTATGTTCATTCATGCTATTTTATTGGACTGAAACCTGCAATGTGTCTGCTTTCCTTGTTCTACTCCTGAAAATTTGAGTTCTATTTGTACAGTATAGTAGTAGTTGGGTGTGTACGATTGTGTTGAGCAGGCAAACAGGATTCCCGTCTTGCCTGCAGAAAATGGGTGCAGCAGATAAGTGGGCATGTTTTCAAGGAAGAAGCGGGTGGGGGTGCAATTTGCACATTTGAGTTGTGCTATCTTGTCAGCCACAGGGTCAGACTTACATATAGTAATGTTTATGCACCCCGGTGCCATGCAATTAAGCAATAAGATATGATGTTTTTCAGAGGTGTAAATAACGAGCTGTGCACTAGTCTGGTGATAACTGTAGAATGACCAGCAAATGTTAAATTCAGGTAGGTATTATTACAGGGAATGATCTGTCAATAGGATTTCATCTTGTGACTCCTGTGAATCCAAATGACTGGAGTGTGTTTGCCACATATCAGTGATAACTTAAGCCTAATTGATAGGGCCTACGCTGCCTCCTGGGGCACAGGAGGGCTGACAGAGTGAGAATGGAGATTAAAGAAGAAAGTGAACAAAGGTGAGGCGAGGAAATGAGGTGTGTGCTTGTGGTGGGGGGGTATGGCAGACTAGGATGCATGAAGGTGATGCGCAAGGGATCACTGGTCAACTAGCAGCGAGAGCCAGAGCACTGTCACTTTCTCCGCTTGCCATGTCTGCTGGCCCTGACAGCAATCCATTTGAGGGCCTCCTGGTACTAACAGAGTGCTAAAACCCAATCAAACAGGCTGGAAGGAAAAGGCGAGACGCTCTGGCCCAGCCGGCTTCTACTTGTGTGAGCAATTCACCTCTGACTGACCTGTTCAGGCATCTTAAATAAGCCATGCACATCATAGACGGCAGAAAAGTCACCTTCAGGGACCTGAAGACAGCCATGTAACTGTAAAAGCTGGAGAGTGCATTTTAAAATCAAAGAGGACTCCCATGTTTGCCCTCATCAAGGTCAAATGAGAATAAAACGACATTTAAAGAAATACTGAAAGAGATTCTGTTGTTGGACACAACTTAATACAACCAACTAGAGTATGTTTTTTCCTACTTCCTCCCTTTTTCTATTCAGTTCCTCTTTGTCTTGTATCTGTCATCTAAGAGTTATAGTTATAATTTGTTGTTTAGGGAAAGAAACGCAATATCAAATTTTAATTATGTATTAATTTGTTGTACCAATTTTGTTGAGCTTTAGAAAGAAAATACAGGTATTATACTATTATATCCAAATAGCACAATATAATATGAGCTCAATTACGGAAGTAATAAAAATATCATAATAGGCCATGTAATATAGAAGATGAGCTTCCATAATACTAAAAGCCATACGTAAAGAATGCAGTAGATCTTGTTACTTTAATCCCATGTGGAAAGGTCAGTGTAGGCACATTGATCAAGTGTTGTGCACTTGTGACAGAGTTGGCACTGGTGAGAAAAGCACTTGAGCAGATTAAAAGAACAATAAGTTGAATTTATAGCTTTTTGTAGCTCTTTCTCCAGAATGATTAACAGAACATTGACAAGCTGTTTACAAAAAAGGCTTGCAGACCATCAGGTTATAATTTCACTTATTTATGCTTCCCTCAAAGTGAAAAGATTGATTTCATTAGTTGTTCTCTGTTCTGAATATTTAACATTGCAGACAGATAATAGTTGCTAGTCTATGTAGGGCAAGAAATCAGAGCAACACACATGTCAGTAAAATATTCAATCCACCATGCACCAAATGCAGTAAAGATTTTCCTCCCTAACAAGATTACAATGTTTTACTAAAACCAACACTCACCAGCAGCACGACTGCAGTTGACGCCACCTCAAAGAAGCTGCTCAAGTTCAACAAATGATCAGAGGAGGTTAGTTGGTGAAAGCGTAATCAAATGACATCTGTCAGTACTGAGAGCTGTGTTGGACACTGGCACCCTGGTTTGCTTTGGTTTTCATAACTTCCCTTGAAATGTTTGGTGAGAATGTAATTAGCTAGCAATGGGCAGGCAGAGCCTCATTTGAGATGGCGTACACTGGCGGCATGTTTTTATCCTCTCCTTCCCTTGTGTGGTATTGCATACATATTAACTCTGACAAAATGGTAATTAATATTTCCCCTCCATTGTAAAAGAGGAGAGGGGACTCGAGAGCAATGGTGCCAGGATTCAAAAGAGGGCACTGCCAGACTGGCCATCTTGCCAGTTTTTTCAGTTTGCTGGGAGGAAGTGTTTTTCAATAATCCAACCTTGTGTTATTTAATAAAACAAATTATATGTTTCTATTTTTAATTTGTCCCAACAAAGAGAATTACAATTTTGTTTGGCTTGACTAATAGACAGAAATTTTGTTTCCACATGCACTTTATAAAAATTAAAACTGACCATTTCTTTCTTATTTCAGGAGGTGGGGGATGTGGGCAGGAACACCAAAGAACCAGTACAGTCAGATGGAGTATGAGAATGGAGAACCCTGCTGGCAAGGAGGTTCACGCAGTACTACAGTAAGTACTGCATGTGTTTCACACAAAACAATACATACATACGCGCAGTAGTCACACACACTCTTACACTCACAGTAATTGGAGCATATGAGAGCACAAAGAGGCAGAATGAATGAACTGGTGAGAGACAAATGAACAAATGTTACGTACACACTGACAGACTGTCAAATAGACAGATGGACAGATGATACAGTAAAGGATGAGGGAACAAAAAGAAGTCGTTTGCACAGCTCATTAGAGACTCAACCTAAATAACAGATGTGATACAGACCTCATTTGGATTTTAATTCATTATTGCAAATATGGACATTTTATGTCCGTCACCTTCCGCTTTCTTTGTGTTGGCATTCTAAACTCCGGTGGATATATGAGGACTATGGTTAACCGCTCCTCAGATCTCTGCGGTAAATCCAGACAGCTAGCTAGAGTTTTCTGTTGCCTGACTAAAACACCTTTAAATGTACACATTCCACCAAAACAAGTTCCTTCCCGAGGCTATTTTGCGGAGGCACTGTTGCTCCATCCAGCGCATCCTGTCCCAGAATGCTGTGTGGACTAGCCAGACCTTCCTCTGTAGTGCTGTGGAGGAAGGTCTGGCAATGCAAGACTGCAGGTTCTGTAAACTCTCAAAGAGTGGTTGAGGAACAAAACCTTCGGATGTTTTGTCTTATTATCCTACTAAAAAACTGCATACTGTATAAAGGGAAGGCTGCAAAACATTGAATGTAAAAATTGTGGAGGAAGTGTTGTGGAAATTGACATTTTGGTGAATTTAGAGTAATCATGGAAGATGTTTTGTTTTCATTAACTGGGGAACAAGGGAAATTAGCAATAAAAAAACCAAAAGCCTGAATCTCAGGCAGCCACTATTCATGAATTTAGGATAGTTTGAAACTGTGGCAAAACTGTTGTAATTTGAACAAGGTGGGCCTAGATAAACCAGTCCTCACATAATTTTGACACACGACTCTCTGGTGGTAAATAAAACTAGACGCTCTTTTTACATAAGCCCAAGACGAATATTTAGCTACACACTTTAAAAAACACTTCTCCCACCACAGAAACTCAAATATGCTCTAGATAATGACTTTAACAGTCCACCTTACAAATAAATACAACTTAAGTTAACTGTACAGAGAGGCAGTGCTTATTTCCAGAGGGACAATTTGAAGCCTTCTCGCCCAGTCTGCTCTGCATGCCTCATTCTGCAAAATGTGTATTTCAACAATGGAGAGTCAGTCAATCAGTAAAAGACATTCAGTCCTCATGGCCCACAGCCTGGCAAAAACATGTTTTGTTCAAAGCCATATGATGGAAGCTGACTTGCTTTTACCCCTCTGTCAGTCTACATTGGTTTTATGGTTAATGTTGCTCCGGTTGCATTCTCCTGCAGCTTACTCTTCTTCTACTCTTCTCTCTATTTTCCCAGCATTGCCTTCTTTTTCAGCCACTTTTATGAGATCCATTTACATTTTTGTGTAAGAATTTACTCAATTGAAAATGTAGCACATTTAATCATCTTATTTTCTTTGCCTGGCCCCCGCTTCAAATCTGACTCCAATAAATGTCTTTTGCAAATGTATGTATGTACTCATGCCATTCAGGGGCCCCCTTTGAAATGACTAAATTGAATTCCTTTAATTCAATCCCCTAACTGAGTGCAGTCGGCATAAATTAAGTCTTGTCAGAAGTCGACGCTCATTGTATTTGAAATGCTAAACCTCGTCTTTGGGTCATGCTCGCTCTTTCAGCGGTGAAACACACTTCTCTCTTTATACTTGCGTAGTGGGACCAGTGATGTATTGTTTCAGTGGTGGATATTGTGGTAATCCAAATTCAAGAAGCATGCAGTGTATCTTTAGCCTGGCTCCGCCCTCCTACGTACTTCCGCTCAATTTTCATTTTCCTTGAGTGGTGAGGAAAACTTCCTTTTAGGGAGAAACCTCGGACAGACACAGGCTATTGGTGGGCGTCTGACGATGCCGGTTGGGGGTACAATGAACAGTGGCAATTATAGTAACAATAAAGATAAGGGAACTATGATAGTAGTTGTAGTAGTTCATGGCGTAGCAGGGCACTGCAGGGCATAGCGGGGCACTGCAGGACATAGCAGGGCACTGCAGGGCGTATCAGGGCACTGCGGGGCGTAGCAGGGCGTATCAGGGCACTGCGGGGCGTAGCAGGGCACTGCAGGGTGAAGCAGGGCATAGCAGAGCGTCGAGCAGGACCACAGCGACAGATGCAACCATGATTTAGTTGCCATTCTAATCCAAGGACAACTGCTGGGCGAGAAAACCTAAGGACTCCGGGGAATAAGCTCCCCAGAGCTAAGTCAGTAACAAGCATTTCTAGGACATGAGTGCACACAGATGGAAAGAGAGAGGAGCTCAGTGTGTCCCCCGGCATGCTAAAACTATAACAGCATAAATAAGAGCCGTGCCGTGTCTGTAGCTTTACACCCTTCCCCTGCTGCAACTCATCACTCCCTAACTATACGCTTTGTCAAAGAGGAGTTTACTCTTAAATGTGGTGACTGTGTCTGCCTCCCAAACCCAGACTGGGAGCTGGTTCCACAGGAGAGGAGCCTGATAGCTAAAGGCTTTGGCTCCCATTCTACTTTTAGAGACTTTAGGAACCACAAGTAACTCTGCATTCTGGGAGCGCAGTGCTCTAGTGGGACAATAAGGTACTATGAGCTCTTTAAGATATGATGGTGCCTGACCATTAAGAGCTTTGTAGGTCAGGAGAAGGATTTTAATTTCCATCCTAGATTTTACAGGAAGCCAATGCAGAGAAGCTAATACCGGATAAATATGATCTCTTTTTTTAGTTCTTGTCAGCACACGTGCTGCAGCATTCTGGATCAGCTGGAGAGGCTTAAGGGACTTATTTGAGCAACCTGATAGTAAGGAATTACAATAGTCCAGCCTTGAAGTAACAAATACATGGACTAGTTTTTCAGCATCATTTTGAGACAGGATGTACCTAATTTTGGCATTGTTACGCAGGTGAAAAAAGGCTGTTTTTGAGATTTGTTTTAAGTGGGTATTAAAGGATATAACCTGATCAAAAATAACTCTGAGATTTCTGACAGTAGTGCTGGAGGCCACGGCAATGCCATCCAGATAATGAGGTTGGGAGGTGTTTAGGGCCCAGCACAATAAACTCGGTTTTGTCTGATTTTAACATCAGGAAATTGTAGGTCATCCAGGATTGTATGTCCTTGCATGCTTTAGGTTTAACTAACTGACTGGTTTCATCTGGCTTGATTGGTAGGTATAATTGGGTATCATCCGCATAACAGTGAAAGTTAATTGAGTGTTTCCTAATAATACTGCCTAGAGGAAGCATATATAAGGTTAATAGAATTGGTCCAAGCACTGAGCGTTGTGGAACGCCATGGCTAACTTTAGCGTGCCGGGAGGATTCATCATTAACATGAACAAACCGTGATTTATCTGATAAATAGGACTTAAACCAGCTTAGTGCGACTCCTTTAATGCCAATTAAATGTTCCAGTCTCTGTAACAGGATGCTATGGTCAATAGTGTCAAATGCAGCACTAAGATCTAGTAAGACAAGTATGGAGTCCTCAGGTTATCCAAAGTCAGAAGAGAAAACAATAATGAACAGTAAAAGCATCACCAAAAATGTCCATTATAAACATCCAACACAGTTTGCAGAGTGACTTGACCTACCTAGTTACTGTAGTTCTGCACAGTTTTCCTGTAAAATGAGGGATAATTGCCAACATTTGGGGTGCACTCACTTTCATGCCTAAAGAAAATGTCTTGGTTGGTTTGTTTACAACCTGTCTGTGTTTTTGTACCTTTTCTACTTCTTTTGGCGACATTGCAGTTTTTTCAGATCTCAGCAATTACTTTTCGTAAATACAAAATGACTTGAAAATTATTTTCTCAGACAAAGCTCCACAGAAGACGTACACATGTTTTTTTACAAGCAGTACTACTAACCACGATGAGTACACTGATCGTCATGTGTAATATTGACAAGTAAGAGTCAAGACAAGTAAAAACACAAGCTGGAAAAGTTACATACCTGTAACCACACACATATAATCATAAAAGTCTAAAGTACTGCCCCCAACACTGACCTATGGCTCTGGCACCTGCAACTCAAATGGAATACCCAATAATTGCACATGCACATAGGAAAACACTGAGCAGAATACACCAACTTAATACATTTGTGCAACAAGATACTAAGTGATAACAAAGGACTCTATTTGTAATCCAAGTACAGGGCAAAACCGAATCACCAGTTGTACCAGCCTGAAACTTCAGCCCAATAATACCTGTTAAGTTCCCATCTCTCTCCCTCTCCAGGTGCTTTTGTTCGCCAGAGGGATTGTCTGCTCAGGATGCAGTGTGATGTGAGGGGTTGCTATGGAAACCCCCTAGAAGTACAATAAGTTGCTTTTTCCTTTCCACTCTCTTGCAGAGGGTGTCAAAGTCACCTATTAAAATCATGACAGTGTTAATCATTGTTGACACGTGGGGAAAGCAGTGACGTCCCATAATGACACAGTGTCTCATAGTCACAGCATCATTGGGTCTTGTAAGCTGCTTTGAAAATCACTTAAACAAGAGGTAGGACAGTATCTTCAATCATCCTCCATTGGGAGATAAAACTGGCATGGCTCTTGACTCAGGCTAACATCGGCTCTTCTCCCCACACCACCTCAACTTTTTTTCTTTGTGCTTTTCTAGGTCACACTGACATGCGGAACGGAGACAGCCTTGAGATTGGTGAAGGAGCCCAGCAAATGCCAGTACATCATGGACTTTCAGACTCCTGTGGCCTGTCAGCCAGTGCTGAAGCAGCGGGGAATACACAGTGAACTGTGACCCCTTCCCTTACTGGCATAGCCTAGATTAATTTAGCCCGCCTTGGCTTGCCCACAGTGACAGGCTGGGGTCCTGAGGGTCCCCTCTGACATCTGTGTTGTCAGAACATATATACTTCCACACAAGTCTTGCTAAGGTCAGAATCAGATTTTCAGTAACACTGCTCCTAGACCACTTTAGTTTTCATTAATTATTACAGTGTTGCTTTATTTTCACGTGTTAATATTTGAATAGACTTAGGTTACACAAGAATTCTTCACACTGCAGTCTATTCCTTATACAATTTTACACTTAAGGCGCTACAAGATTAGTATGTTACTACACTCCATTGTTGTCCAAAAAAACAACATGCACAGAATATGTTTCTTCCTTATCATGAACATGGCCAATGTTGTTTATTTTGAGTCTGCTGTAAATATTCACTCAAGCTAACCCTAACCCTAACCCTATTAATCCACAGTTGAAAGTAGTCCCCAACAAATGCACTTTTTACTCTGAGCAACGTTTGCTAAAAACTACAGTGCCCAGCTGTTTTAGGAAAGTCAAAAAGTATTGAGAGACAAAGTAACACATTGTTGGTTTTGGTCTTTTCAAGATTTTCAGGTGTTTTCTTGTCTTGTTGACAACAGGAAAAATACAAAAGAAAGTGAGCTTTATCCTTTAAATACTGTTTTCACTGCACTATATTTCAGTATGTTAAAGCAACATCAAAGATTATTTTGTACCTTAAAATAATGTTTCCAAAATTGTTTCAGTAGTTCATCAACTCGTAACAGGGTGAACGCCACTTCTGCATTCGCTTTGCGGCCCTCTGTCGGCTATAACCGCACTATGCAAGTTTGCCAGATCGAGTAGCGGATCTGTTCGAATGAGATATAAGAAACTGTCATGGACAATTCCACTTCCAACCTGTAGGGGGACTGAAGAGGAAAAGTGCTTTGGTGTTGCTTTAATGCTCAACAACATTACTATGTAGATGGCTGAATAAATAAAGTGGCATTGCTACCTTTGTAACTGCTGTATCAAATAACAAAATAAAATTACTTCATACTTAATTTTCACCTCACTTAATTCTGCTTTTACTGTGTTATATCAACTCCTAAACATTCACACGGTAAAACATTTTAAGATGTTTTAAATATTAAAAAGTACAGACCTATAGATTCTAGATACTGTATTTAGGCCTGTCACGATAACAAATTTTGCTGGACGATAAATTGTCCCAGAAATTATTGCAATAAACGATAATATTGTCGTTCTGAGACCATTTTCATCTGAAATAATGATAATGGCATAATAATGCAGGTACACCTTTTCAAAGACACTTTTATTTCTAAAGATATTTAACACTGGAATTGGAAGACATTTTAAATATCTACAATAAATGAACAAAACAACCAAAAACAATAAATAAAATGGACTCTCAGTCTCTGTTAACAAAAAATGCACTGGAATAAAAACCAAACGCAATCAAAAACAATAAATAAAATGGAAATTTTTCTGGCCGCGATAATTTCCATTTAAAAATTATCAAGCTCATTTTTATTTATCTTGCGATTAATTGATTTATTGCATATTGCGACAGGCCTAACTGTATTTACTCACTTTCAGCTTTTATTAAGGATGCATTGTGTACTGAATATAACTTCCCTTTATCTTACAAGAATCTGTCAGAGTTAGCAGTCTGTTTCTTACTGTACATGCTATATATGATGTTGTTATGTAACAGATTGTGGGGTTTGTGCAGCAGGGCCCTCTGCTCATTAAGGGGGAGCTAAATTAGCTGTCAGATATCCAGTAGGCTGACTGATATTGTCCTACCCTGCTGGGGCAGCTGGGTGGCTGTGTGCCTGCTAGCAATGCAGTAGCCTCAGGCCTTGTAGCCCAGAAACCGGTGTTTTTATTTATCTGGCTTCAGCTCCCATTCACATTCTCTATTTGATGGCGATTCTAACTAATTTGGTTTTCAGTTTTGTTTAAGATGTCAACCAAGTGGGACAAAAGACATTTTTTAATGACATACCCAAAAATGTCTCTAAACTAAACTACATTAGGTTTAGGTAAGTGATTTGACTTAGATTCTAAGTGGAACTAGTTGTATTAATACAGCAAAATCTGACAACTCACACTGTAATTATCATGTTTATCTTGCAGCTATAAGGCAAACACTCAAATCGATCGGCTAAACTAGCAAGACATATACTGTTAAACTAAGTATATAATCTATTTTTATACCCCACCATCTCAAGGAAACAATATATCACTGTATATTTTAATCTCTCCGTCATTCAACATTACAGATATGCCAATGCTGATGTCAGCATAAAAAACACTAGTAAGTAAGTAAGTAAACTTTATTTATATAGCACCTATCACAGACAGAGTCACAAAGTGCTTTACATGCAGCAAGATTAACAATTTAAAAAAAAAATAATATAAAATAAACATACAAACATAAAAACAATGATATCTCATTCAAGTGAAAGCTTGTCGGAATAGGAGTGTCTTTAGCTGTTTTGTAAAATAAACGATAGAATCGGTCACACGCAGCGAAAGGGGCAGGGCATTCCACAGTTTGGGAGCAACTGCCCGAAAGGAGCGGTCTCCCCGAGTTTTAAGGCGGGTTTTTGGGACCATCAGGAGATTTTGACCTGAGGAACGAAGCGTGCGGAAAGAGGAGTAAGGGGTCAACAAATCAGCGATGTATTTCGGCGTCTGTCCATGTAGTGCTCTAAAAGTTAACACTAGAATTTTATAGTCAATTCTGTATTTTACTGGAAGCCAGTGGAGAGTAAACAAAATCGGGGTGATGTGTGCCCTTCTGTTTGTTCCTGTTAAAAGCCTGGCTGCTGCATTTTGCACCAATTGAAGGCGGCTCAACGAAGATTTATTAAAACAAGTAAAAAGAGAATTACAGTAATCTAACCGTGACGAAATAAAAGCATGAATGATCATCTCCATGGTAGCTTTGGGAAGTATTTTTCTCAATTTAGAGATATTTCTCAAATGATAAAAACAATTTCACTGAACCTGAACAGGCTTCAACTCTACCAACAGCTGGAAATACTGCCAATCACACAGACAGTGTCAAGAGCAGCTCTCTGGCTAATATTGCAGAAAGCATTACTGGCATCTGGAGAGAACTTTAAATTGCATCATTGCCATATGGTGTGGTATGAAGGTGTCTCGTAAAGAACTTTTTCTTGGATAAACCTGCTCTCACAAAGGAACATTTTTGACAATCTGCAGGGTATCAACAACAAATCACACTATATGGTAATGATGCAATATAAAAAAAGAAAATTCTAAAAGGCGCAGGCCTCTCCAGTCTGCTCTCCCGTCAGAATTATCTATTTTACAAATTTACAAACAAAAATTTGTTATGACAGTGATGGCATGTGGCTTTCTTGCCAGTCTCCTGCCGACTCTGCTATCCTGGGTTAGCTGGCCAGTTGGCCGGTCACATGTTAACTTCAGAGTAAACAGAAGAAAAGCGAAAGCAGATCTGAGCTCAAGCTAGCAAGACCTTACCTTGTACGGCAGCCGGATTTTCAAGATGTCACACGAGAATCGCGGGATCACATATCACGAAAATCCATCTAGCGTTAGCAGCCGTAGCAGCAAACAGCCAAAGTTATCTTTACTATGCTAAGTGCAACAAAACTGCAATGCCGATTCTAAATGAGCCACGTTTGTCGTGACCTGTCACTGTGACAGTAAGTGGACTTTAAGGTGAAATAACAAGTGGATTGGCCATGCTGTTTCAATCAGTAAGAGGAATGACAAAAAACCTGAATGTATTTTAACAACTTTCTTGGCAAGAGGATGTATTATATCAACATGGCCAGGCACAAGGGAGAAGGCTACTAACGTTACATTAGACAAGACACAAAGGTGTTTTCACGAAAAATTTACATTTACTTGTTAATAGCAATCAGCTGTTAAATCGGTGCCAATCTGGTCTATGTCTCCCGGGTCCCGTCGGGTTGAGGTTTATGTCTTACATTTCTCGGTTCTGCACGGCTCTTCCAAATAATAGATCGGTCCAGTTGGTTCCATGTAGTACATTTCCGGGTCTTTTTGGCATCAGGCAGATTTTTTAAACCCCGTGAAGACCTGTAGTGGGAACCATGTTAGATATTGATGTGTTGCTACAGATCAGAAAAAAGGAAGGAGGGAGTTGTAGGAAGAAGTCAATAGGGAAACTGAGCACACATACACATTAGCACATACTTACAGCACACACCTCCATTCAGGACATCTGCACATGAAGGGGCAGGAAAGGAAAGTCTTTCCAGTTGAGCGTGGGCGTATTTGAGTGTTGACTCCAAATTGCTAAAAGGGCCCAGAGGCTTTATATTCCATTAAATCTCCGACTTAGCTTTGTAGAAACTAGTTCAAGGTACCTGTTCTCTGGACTGGGAGACAGCAGGGCCTTCGCCTGACTGACTGGTTGACTGACGCCCACCACAACCCAGCACCACTTTCACTCTTTTGGAGATTGTTTTTAGGCTTCCTCCTTTGAAGGGAGGCCAGTTATACCCTCAAGGCTGAGAGAGAAAAAAGGGGCGCTAGCATTGAGTAGGTGTCAGCGGCAGTCACATCTATTTTCCTTTCGTCCACATTTACTCCAGTTTATTCAGTCAAGATACTGACGCATCGCAGTCAGCCACTAGCCTACATATTTCTTTGCCAGCAACACCTTTTACCACCATTGGGGTGGCAGTAGCTCAGTATGTAGGGAGTTGGGTTGGGAACTGGAGGGTTGCTGGTTCCAGTCCCCATACGGACACCTCCTGGGCACTGCCAAGGTACCTTGGAGCAAGGCACCAAATCCCCAACTGCTCGGGGCGCCTGTCCATCAACAGCTGCAGCCCCCTCACTCTGACATCTTGCCATTAGTATTTCGATGCAGCAGGTGTAGGTTTTTGGAAAAGTGAAACAAAATAAGGACAGTCAAAGACTAAACCAAGTTAGGTTTTTGTATTTTATTATAACTTGCAAATTTACAGGAATAGCACAAGTTCACAAAGGCACATCAGCTCAGTGTGAAAGAGTCTCTTCAAACTAGTTGATCAAGGACACTGAGCTTATATACACAAAGAGGAAATGGGAGTGATAGCCACACATGTTCTGGTCTACACATGACTTTGTATTTTCTTACAGGCAAATCTGGACACAGGAGACAATCTAAATCATAAGAGACACCGTGGAGCCACTTCATCTCTTCCATCTAGCCCTACTTTCACCCTGGGGTCACATACCCTGTACATTTCCACTGGCAAGGGACAACTGCTTCTGTACAGAGAGAAAGTTTACTGTGACCTTGTACCTTTATCGGTTCACACAAAGGCTGTACGCATTCAGCTCCAGACTTTCTGGCTCCACATATTGTAGAGAAAATCAAAATCTTCATATGGGAATGAGATAAACTCCCTTTCAGCATTTGTGAGAGAAACACAGAAAGAAATAAAACAAAAATATAAAGAATCATGCTTAAATGTAATGTTTGCCATTACAAAACGTACTGAGCATGTGTGTGTATTACAGGCCTGCGTGTAATGTGTCTTCTAACAACAGAATGAAAACGTTGTAATTTCCCTTGCGGGATTAATAAAATATATTAAAGTTATCAGTTAGGAAATTCAGTTTTGGTGACTTTTTCGACATACTATACTATAACTTTTTTTCGACGTACTATTCCATGATTTTTTCCGACACACTATACTATGACGTTTTTGTTACTTTTTTCGACATACTATACTATGACGTTTTTATCAATATTTCGACATACTATACGATGATGTTTTTGTGATTTTTTTTGGACACACTATAATATGCCTTTTTTTCGACTTACTATACTATGAGGTTTTTGTGACTTTTTTCGACAAACTATACTATGATGTTTTCATGATTTTTTTCGACATATTATACTATGAGGTTTTTATGACTTTTTTCGACATACTATGCTATGATGTTTTTGTGAATTTCTTCGACATACTATACTATGATGTTTTTGTGACTTTTTTCAACATACTATACTATGATGTTTTTGTGACTTTTTTCAACATAAGATACTATTAGGTTATTGTTACTTTTTTCGATATACTATGCTGTGACTTTTTTCAACATACTATACTATGATGTTTTTGTGAATTTTTTTGATATACTATACTATGATGTCATTTCAACATGCTATACTATAACGTTTTTTCGACATACAATACCATTACGTTTTTGTGACTTTTTTCAACATACTATATCGTTTTTGTGGCTTTTTTCGACATACTATACTGTGACGTTTTTGTTACTTTTATTGACATTCTATACTATGAGGTTTTTGTGACTTTTTTCTACATACTATATTATAATGTTTTTTCAACATACTATACTAGGACGTTTTTATGATTTTTTTCGACATACTATACTATGAGGTTGTTGTGACTTTTTTCGACATACTATACTATGACGTTTTTATGAATTTTTTCGACATACTATACTATGATGTTTTTTCATCATACTATACTTTGACATTTTTGTGACTTTATCGACATATTATACTATGATTTTTTTTCGACATATACTATGATGTTTTTGTGACTTTTGTCGACATGCTATACTATGACATTTAATTGACATACTATGATGTTTTTGTGACTTTATTCGACATACTATACTATGACGTTTTTATGATTTTTTTGACATACTATAATATGAGGTTTTTGTGACATTTTTCGACATACTATACTATGATGTTTTTTCGACATTCTATACTATGATGTTCTTGTGACTTTTTTCCACATGCTAGACTATGACGTTTTTTTGACATACTATACTATGAGGTTTTTGTGACTTTTTTCGACATACTATACTGTGACGTTTGTGTGACTTTTTTCGACATACTATACTATGATGTCATTTCAAAATGCTATACTATGATGTTTTTTCGACATACTATACTATGACATTTTTGTGAATATTTCGACATTCTATACTATGAGGTTTTTGTGACATTTTTCGACATACTATACTATGTTTTTTCGACATAATATACTATGACAATTTTATGACTTTTTTCGACATACTATACTATGATATTTTTTTGACATACTATACTATGATGTCATTTCAAAATGCTATACTATGATGTTTTTTCGACATACTATACTTTGACGTTTTTGTGACTTTTTTGGACACACATACACATATATGCCTTTTTTTTTCGACATACTATACTATGACGTTTTTGTGACTTTTTTCGACATACTATACTATGATGTCATTTCAACATACTATACTATGACGTTTTTGTCAATATTTCGACATACTATACTATGATGTTTTTGTGACTTTTTTGGACACACTATAATATGCCTTTTTTTCGACATACTATACTATGAGGTTTTTGTGACTTTTTTCGACAAACTATACTATGATGTTTTCATGATTTTTTCAACATATTATACTATGAGGTTTTTATGACTTTTTCGACATACTATGCTATGATGTTTTTGTGAATTTCTTCGACATACTATACTATGATGTTTTTGTGACTTTTTCGAAATACTATACTATGATGTTTTTGTGACTTTTTTCGACATAAGATACTATTAGGTTATTGTTACTTTTTTCGATATACTATGCTGTGACTTTTTTCAACATACTATACTATGAGATTTTTGTGAATTTTTTTGATATACTATACTATGATGTCATTTCAACATGCTATACTATGACGTTTTTTCGACATACAATACCATTACGTTTTTGTGACTTTTTTCAACATACTATACTATATCGTTTTTGTGGCTTTTTTCGACATACAATACTGTGACGTTTTTGTTACTTTTTTCGACATTCTATACTATGAGGTTTTTGTGACTTTTTTCTACATAGTATATTATAAAGTTTTTTCAACATACTATTAGTATATTTGTGAGGTTTTTGTGAATTTTTTCGACATACTATACTATGAGGTTTTTTCGACAAACTATACTATGACGTTTTTATGAATTTTTTTCGACATATACTATGACGTTTTTGTGACTTTTTTCAACATACTATACTATGATGTTTTTGTGACTTTTTTCCACATGCTAGACTATGACGTTTTTTTGACATACTACTATGACGTTTGTGTGACTTTTTTCGACATACTATACTATGAGGTTTTTGTGACTTTTTTCGACATACTATACTATGAGGTTTTTTCGACATACTATACTGTGACGTTTTTATGAATTTTTTTCGACATACTATACTATGATGTTTTTGTGACTTTTTTGGACACACTATAATATGCCTTTTTTTCGACATACTATACTATGAGGTTTTTGTGACTTTTTTCGACAAACTATACTATGATGTTTTCATGATTTTTTCAACATATTATACTATGAGGTTTTTATGACTTTTTTCGACATACTATGCTATGATGTTTTTGTGAATTTCTTCGACATACTATACTATGATGTTTTTGTGACTTTTTTCGACATAAGATACTATTAGGTTATTGTTACTTTTTTCGATATACTATGCTGTGACTTTTTTCAACATATTATACTATGATGTTTTTGTGAATTTTTTTGATATACTATACTATGATGTCATTTCAACATGCTATACTATGACGTTTTTTCGACATACAATACCATTACGTTTTTGTGACTTTTTTCAACATACTATACTATATAGTTTTTGTGGCTTTTTTCGACATTCTATACTATGAGGTTTTTGTGACTTTTTTCTACATAGTATATTATAAAGTTTTTTCAACATACTATTAGTATATTTGTGAGGTTTTTGTGAATTTTTTCGACATACTATACTATGAGGTTTTTTCGACAAACTATACTATGACGTTTTTATGAATTTTTTTCGACATATACTATGACGTTTTTGTGACTTTTTTCAACATACTATACTATGATGTTTTTGTGACTTTTTTCCACATGCTAGACTATGACGTTTTTTTGACATACTACTATGACGTTTGTGTGACTTTTTTCGACATACTATACTATGAGGTTTTTGTGACTTTTTTCGACATACTATACTATGAGGTTTTTTCGACATACTATACTGTGACGTTTTTATGAATTTTTTTCGACATACTATACTATGATGTTTTTGTGACTTTTTTGGACACACTATAATATGCCTTTTTTTCGACATACTATACTATGAGGTTTTTGTGACTTTTTTCGACAAACTATACTATGATGTTTTCATGATTTTTTCAACATATTATACTATGAGGTTTTTATGACTTTTTTCGACATACTATGCTATGATGTTTTTGTGAATTTCTTCGACATACTATACTATGATGTTTTTGTGACTTTTTTCGACATAAGATACTATTAGGTTATTGTTACTTTTTTCGATATACTATGCTGTGACTTTTTTCAACATATTATACTATGATGTTTTTGTGAATTTTTTTGATATACTATACTATGATGTCATTTCAACATGCTATACTATGACGTTTTTTCGACATACAATACCATTACGTTTTTGTGACTTTTTTCAACATACTATACTATATAGTTTTTGTGGCTTTTTTCGACATTCTATACTATGAGGTTTTTGTGACTTTTTTCGACACACTATAATATGCGTTTTTTTGACGTACTATACTATGATGTTTTTGTGACTTTTTTCCACATGCTAGACTATGACGTTTTTTTGACATACTATATTATGAGGTTTTAGTGACTTTTTTCGACATACTATACTGTAACGTTTTTGTTACTTTTTTCGACATACTATGCTGTGACTATTTTCAACATACTATCCTATGACGTTTGTGTGACTTTTTTCGACATACTATACTATGATGTCATTTCAAAATGCTATACTATGATGTTTTTTCGACATACTATACTATGACATTTTTGTGAATATTTCGACATTCTATACTATGAGGTTTTTGTGACATTTTTCGACATACTATACTATGATGTTTTTTCGACATAATATACTATGACAATTTTATGACTTTTTTCGACATACTATACTATGAAGTTTTTGTGACTTTTTTTGAACATACTATACTATGATGTCATTTCAACATACTATACTATGACGTTTTTATGATTTTTTTCGACATACTATACTATGAGGTTTTTGTGACTTTTTTCGACATACTATACCATGACGTTTTTGTGACTTTTTTCGACATACTCTGCTGTGAATTTTTCAACATACTATACTATGATGTTTTTGTGAGTTTTTTGGACACAGTATAATATGCCTTTTTTTCGACATACTATACTATGAGGTTTTTGTGACTTTTTTCGACAAACTAGACAATGATGTTTTCATGATTTTTTCGACATATTATACTATGAGGTTTTTATGACTTTTTTCGACATACTATGTACTATAATGTTTTTGTGAATTTCTTCGACATACTATACTATGATGTTTTTGTGACTTTTTTCGACATACTATACTATGATGTTTTTGTGACTTTTTTCGACATAAGATACTATTAGGTTATTGTTACTTTTTTCGATATACTATGCTGTGACTTTTTTCAACATACTATACTATATCGTTTTTGTGGCTTTTTTTGACATACTATACTGTGACGTTTTTGTTACTTTTTTAGACATTCTATACTATGAGGTTTTTGTGACTTTTTTCTACATACTATATTATAATGTTTTTTCAACATACTATACTATGAGATTTTTGTGAATTTTTTTGATATACTATACTATGATGTCATTTCAACATGCTATACTATGACGTTTTTTCGACATACAATACCATTACGTTTTTGTGACTTTTTTCAACATACTATACTATATCGTTTTTGTGGCTTTTTTCGACATACAATACTGTGACGTTTTTGTTACTTTTTTCGACATTCTATACTATGAGGTTTTTGTGACTTTTTTCTACATAGTATATTATAAAGTTTTTATGATTTTTTTGACATACTATAATATGAGGTTTTTGTGACATTTTTCGACATACTATACTATGATGTTTTTTCGACATTCTATACTATGATGTTCTTGTGACTTTTTTCCACATGCTAGACTATGACGTTTTTTTGACATACTATACTATGAGGTTTTTGTGACTTTTTTCGACATACTATACTGTGACGTTTGTGTGACTTTTTTCGACATACTATACTATGATGTCATTTCAAAATGCTATACTATGATGTTTTTTCGACATACTATACTATGACATTTTTGTGAATATTTCGACATACTATACTATGAGGTTTTTTCGACAAACTATACTATGACGTTTTTATGAATTTTTTTCGACATATACTATGACGTTTTTGTGACTTTTTTCGACATATACTATGACGTTTTTGTGACTTTTTTCAACATACTATACTATGATGTTTTTGTGACTTTTTTCCACATGCTAGACTATGACGTTTTTTTGACATACTACTATGACGTTTGTGTGACTTTTTTCGACATACTATACTATGAGGTTTTTGTGACTTTTTTCGACATACTATACTATGAGGTTTTTTCGACATACTATACTGTGACGTTTTTATGAATTTTTTTCGACATACTATACTATGACGTTTTTGTGACTTTTTTCGACACACTATAATATGCGTTTTTTTGACGTACTATACTATGACGTTTGTGTGACTTTTTTCGACATACTATACTATGATGTCATTTGAAAATGCTATACTATGATGTTTTTTCGACATACTATACTATGACATTTTTGTGAATTTTTCGACATACTATACTATGATGTTTTTTCGACATAATATACTATGACAATTTTATGACTTTTTTCGACATACTATACTATGATATTTTTTTGACATACTATACTATGATGTCATTTCAAAATGCTATACTATGACGTTTTTTCGACATATTATACTATGAGGTTTTTGTGACTTTTTTCGACATACTATACCATGACGTTTTTGTTACTTTTTTCGACATACTCTGCTGTGAATTTTTCAAAATACTATACTATGACGTTATTGTGACTTTTTTCGACATACTATACTATGATGTCATTTCAACATGCTATACTATGACGTTTTATCGACATACTATACTATGACGTTTTTGTGAATATTTCGACATACTATACTATGATGTTTTTATGACTTTTTTGGACACACATACACATATATGCCTTTTTTTGTGGACATACTATACTATGACGTTTTTGTGACTTTTTTCGACATACTATACTATGATGTCATTTCAACATACTATACTATGACGTTTTTGTCAATATTTCGACATACTATACTATGATGTTTTTTGTCACTTTTTTGGACACACTATAATATGCCTTTTTTTCGACATACTATACTATGAGGTTTTTGTGACTTTTTTCGACAAACTATACTATGATGTTTTCATGATTTTTTCAACATATTATACTATGAGGTTTTTATGACTTTTTTCGACATACTATGCTATGATGTTTTTGTGAATTTCTTCGACATACTATACTATGATGTTTTTGTGACTTTTTTCGACATAAGATACTATTAGGTTATTGTTACTTTTTTCGATATACTATGCTGTGACTTTTTTCAACATATTATACTATGATGTTTTTGTGAATTTTTTTGATATACTATACTATGATGTCATTTCAACATGCTATACTATGACGTTTTTTCGACATACAATACCATTACGTTTTTGTGACTTTTTTCAACATACTATACTATATCGTTTTTGTGGCTTTTTTCGACATTCTATACTATGAGGTTTTTGTGACTTTTTTCGACACACTATAATATGCGTTTTTTTGACGTACTATACTATGATGTTTTTGTGACTTTTTTCCACATGCTAGACTATGACGTTTTTTTGACATACTATATTATGAGGTTTTAGTGACTTTTTTCGACATACTATACTGTAACGTTTTTGTTACTTTTTTCGACATACTATGCTGTGACTATTTTCAACATACTATCCTATGACGTTTGTGTGACTTTTATCGACATACTATACTATGATGTCATTTCAAAATGCTATACTATGATGTTTTTTCGACATACTATACTATGACATTTTTGTGAATATTTCGACATTCTATACTATGAGGTTTTTGTGACATTTTTCGACATACTATACTATGATGTTTTTTCGACATAATATACTATGACAATTTTATGACTTTTTTCGACATACTATACTATGAAGTTTTTGTGACTTTTTTTGAACATACTATACTATGATGTCATTTCAACATACTATACTATGACGTTTTTATGATTTTTTTCGACATACTATACTATGACGTTTTTGTGACTTTTTTCGACATACTCTGCTGTGAATTTTTCAACATACTATACTATGATGTTTTTGTGAGTTTTTTGGACACAGTATAATATGCCTTTTTTTCGACATACTATACTATGAGGTTTTTGTGACTTTTTTCGACAAACTAGACAATGATGTTTTCATGATTTTTTCGACATATTATACTATGAGGTTTTTATGACTTTTTTCGACATACTATGTACTATGATGTTTTTGTGAATTTCTTCGACATACTATACTATGATGTTTTTGTGACTTTTTTCGACATACTATACTATGATGTTTTTGTGACTTTTTTCGACATAAGATACTATTAGGTTATTGTTACTTTTTTCGATATACTATGCTGTGACTTTTTTCAACATACTATACTATATCGTTTTTGTGGCTTTTTTTGACATACTATACTGTGACGTTTTTGTTACGTTTTTAGACATTCTATACTATGAGGTTTTTGTGACTTTTTTCTACATACTATATTATAATGTTTTTTCAACATACTATACTATGACGTTTTTATGATTTTTTCGACATACTATACTATGAGGTTTTTGTGACTTTTTTCGACATACAATACTATGTCGTTTTTATGAATTCTTTTCGACATATACTATGACGTTTTTGTGACTTTTTTCGACATACTATACTATGAGGTTTTTTTTACTTTTTTCGACATACTATACTATGAGGTTTTTTCGACATACTATACTATGACGTTTTTATGAATTTTTTTCGACATACTATACTATGACGTTTTTGTGACTTTTTTCGACACACTATAATATGCGTTTTTTTTGACGTACTATACTATGATGTTTTTGTGACTTTTTTCCACATGCTAGACTATGATATCATTTCAATATGCTATACTATGACGTTTTTTCAACATACAATACCATTACGTTTTTGTGACTTTTTTCAACATACTATACTATATCGTTTTTGTGGCTTTTTTCGACATACTATACTGTGACGTTTTTGTTACTTTTTTCGACATTCTATACTATGAGGTTTTTGTGACTTTTTTCTACATACTACATTATAATGTTTTTTCAACATACTATACTATGACGTTTTTATGATTTTTTCGACATACTATACTATGAGGTTTTTGTGACTTTTTTCGACATACTATACTATGAGGTTTTTTCGACATACTATACTATGACGTTTTTATGAATTTTTTCGACATACTATACTATGATGTTTTTTCATCATACTATACTATGACATTTTTGTGACTTTATCGACATATTATACTATGATTTTTTTTCAACATATACTATGATGTTTTTGTGACTTTTTTCGACATGCTATACTATGACATTTAATTGACATACTATACTATGAGGTTTCTGTGACTTTATTCGACATACTATAGTATGATGTTTTTATAAATTTTTCGACATACTATACTATGAGGTTTTGTGACGTTTTTCAACATACTATAGTATGATGTTTTTTCGACATACTATACTTTGACGTTTTTATGATTTTTTCGACATACTATAATATGAGGTTTTTGTTACTTTTTTCGACATACTATACTATGATGTCATTTCAAAATGCTATACTATGACGTTTTTGTGAATATTTCGACATTCTATACTATAAGGTTTTTGTGACATTTTTCGACATACTATACTATGATGTTTTTTCGACATAATATACTATGACAATTTTATGACATTTTTCGACATACTATACTATGAAGTTTTTGTGACTTTTTTCGACATACTATACTATGATGTCATTTCAACATACTATACTATGACGTTTTTATGATTTTTTTCGACATACTATACTATGAGGTTTTTGTGACTTTTTTCGACATACAATACTATGAGGTTTTTGTGACTTTTTTCGACATACTATACTATGAGGTTTTTTCGACATACTATACTATGACGTTTTTATGAATTTTTTTCGACATACTATACTATGAAGTTTTTGTGACTTTTTTTGACACACTATAATATGCGTTTTTTTTGACGTACTATACTATGATGTTTTCGTGACTTTTTTCCACATGCTAGACTATGATATCATTTCAATATGCTATACTATGACGTTTTTTCAACATACAATACCATTACGTTTTTGTGACTTTTTTCAGCATACTATACTATATCGTTTTTGTGGCTTTTTTCGACATACTATACTGTGACGTTTTTGTTACTTTTTTCGACATTCTATACTATGAGGTTTTTGTGACTTTTTTCTACATACTATATTATAATGTTTTTTCAACATACTATACTATGACGTTTTTATGATTTTTTCGACATACTATACTATGAGGTTTTTGTGAATTTTTTCGACATACTATACTATGAGGTTTTTTCGACATACTATACTATGACGTTTTTATGAATTTTTTTGACATACTATACTATGATGTTTTTTCATCATACTATACTATGACATTTTTGTGACTTTATCGACATATTATACTATGATTTTTTTTCGACATATACTATGATGTTTTTGTGACTTTTTTCGACATGCTATACTATGACATTTAATTGACATACTATACTATGAGGTTTTTGTGACTTTATTCGACATACTATAATATGATGTTTTTATAAATTTTTCGACATACTATACTATGAGGTTTTGTGACGTTTTTCAACATACTATACTATGATGTTTTTTCGACATACTATACTTTGACGTTTTTATGATTTTGTCGACATACTATAATATGAGGTTTTTGTGACATTTTTCAACATACTATACTATGATGTTTTTTCGACATACTATACTATGACGTCTTTATGAATTTTTTCGACATTCTATACTATGAGGTTTTTGTGACTTTTTTCGACACACTATAATATGCGTTTTTTTCGACGTACTATACTATGATGTTTTTGTGACTTTTTTCCACTTGCTAGACTATGACGTTTTTTTGACATACTATACTATATCGTTTTTGTGGCTTTTTTCGACATACTATACTGTGACGTTTTTGTTACTTTTCTCGACATACTATACTATGATGTCATTTCAACATGCTATACTATGACGTTTTTTCGACATACAATACCATTACGTTTTTGTGACTTTTTTCAACATACTAAACTATATCGTTTTTGTGGCTTTTTTCGACATACTATACTGTGACGTTTTTGTTACTTTTCTCGACATACTATACTATGATGTCATTTCAACATCCTATACTATGACGTTTTTTCGACATACAATACCATTACGTTTTTGTGACTTTTTTCAACATACTATACTATATCGTTTTTGTGGCTTTTTTCGACATACTATACTGTGACGTTTTTGTCAATATTTTGACATACTATATACTATGATGTTTTTGTGACTTTTTTGGACACACTATAATATGCCTTTTTTTTCGACATACTATACTATGAGGTTTTTGTGACATTTTTCGACATACTATACTATGATGTTTTTTCGACATACTATGCTATGACAATTTTATGACTTTTTTTCGACATACTATACTATGATATTTTTTTCGACATACTATACTCTGACGTTTTTGTTACTTTTTTGGACATACTACACTATGATGTCATTTCAAAATGCTATACTATGATGTTTTTTTCGACATACTATTACTATGACATTTTTTCGTGATATTTTCGACATTCTATACTATGAGGTTTTTGTGACATTTTTCGACATACTATACTATGATGTTTTT
Organism: Sander lucioperca; assembly: GCF_008315115.2. Lineage (NCBI taxonomy): Eukaryota > Metazoa > Chordata > Actinopteri > Perciformes > Percidae > Sander > Sander lucioperca. The sequence continues at coordinate 22,515,409 of NC_050189.1, forward strand.
TTCGACATAATATACTATGACAATTTTATGACTTTTTTCGACATACTATACTATGAAGTTTTTGTGACTTTTTTCGACATACTATACTATGATGTCATTTCAACATACTATACTATGACGTTTTTATGATTTTTTTCGACATACTATACTATGAGGTTTTTGTGACTTTTTTCTACATACTATACCATGACGTTTTTGTTACTTTTTTCGACATACTCTGCTGTGAATTTTTCAACATACTATACTATGACGTTTTTGTGACTTTTTTCGACATACTATACTATGATGTCATTTCAACATGCTATACTATGACGTTTTTTCGACTACTACTGACGTTTTTGTGACTTTTTCGACATACTATATGAGTCATTTCAACATATACATGTCGTTTTTGTAATATTTCGACATACTATACTATGATGTTTTTGTGACGTTTTTGGACACACTATAATATGCCTTTTTTTTTCGACATACTATACTATGATGTTTTTGTGACTTTTTTCGACATACTATACTATGATGTTTTTGTGTATTTTTTCGACATACTATACAATGACGTTTTTGTTACTTTTTTCGACATACTATACTATTAGATTTTTGTGACTTTTTTCGACATGCTATATGATGTTTTTGTGACTTTTTTCAACATACTATACTATGATGTTTTTGTGACTTTTTTCGACATACTATACAATGATGTTTTTGTTACTTTTTTCGATATACTATGCTGTGACTTTTTTCAACATACTATGCTATGATGTCATTTCAACATGCTATACTATGACGTTTTTTCAACATACTGTACTATAACGTTTTTTGACTTTTTTCGACATACTATACTGTGACGTTTTTGTTACTTTTTCGACATACTATGCTGTGACTTTTGTTAACATATTATCCTATGACGTTTTTCTGACTTTTTTCGACATACTATACTATGATGTCATTTCAACATGCTATACTATGACATTTTTTCAACATACTATACTATGACGTTTTTGTCAATATTTCGACATACTATACTATGATGTTTTTGTGACTTTTTTGGACACACTATAATATGCCTTTTTTTTTCGAAATACTATAGTATGAGGTTTTTGTGACATTTTTCGACATACTATACTATAATGTTTTTTCGACATACTATACTATGACAATTTTATGAATTTTTTCGACATACTATACTATGACGTTTTTGTGACTTTTTTCGACATACTATACTATGATGTCATTTCGACATACTATACTATGATGTTTTTGTGACTTTTTTGAACACACTATATGCCTTCTTTTTCAACATACTATACTATGAGGTTTTTGTAACTTTTTTTGGCATACTATACTATGACAATTTCATGACTTTTTTCGACATACTATACTATGATATTTTTTCGACATACTATACTATGACGTTTTTGTGACTTTTTTCGACACACTATAATATGCGTTTTTTTCGACGTACTATACTATGATGTTTTTGTGACTTTTTTCCACATGCTAGACTATGACGTTTTTTTGACATACTATACTATGAGGTTTTTGTGACTTTTTTCAACATACTATGCTGTGACTATTTTCAACATACTATCCTATGACGTTTGTGTGACTTTTTTCGACATACTATACTATGATGTCATTTCAAAATGCTATACTATGATGTTTTTTCGACATACAATACTATGACATTTTTGTGAATATTTCGACATTCTATACTATGAGGTTTTTGTGACATTTTTCGACATATTATACTATGATGTTTTTTCGACATAATATACTATGACAATTTTATGACTTTTGTCGACATACTATACTATGATATTTTTTTGACATACTATACTATGATACTAGTAACGTTTTTGTTACTTTTATCGACATACTATACAATGATGTCATTTCAACATGCTATACTATGACGTTTTTTTCGACATACTATATATATACTATGACGTTTTTCATGAATTTTTTCGAGAGTCTATACTATGAGGTTTTTGTGACTTTTTTCGACATACTATACTATGATGTCATTTCAACATAATATACTATGACAATTTTATGACTTTTTTCGACATACTATACTATGAAGTTTTTGTGACTTTTTTCGACATACTATACTATGATGTCATTTCAACATACTATACTATGACGTTTTTATGATTTTTTTCGACATACTATACTATGACGTTTTTGTGACTTTTTTCGACATACTATACTATGATGTCATTTCAACATGCTATACTATGACGTTTTTTTGACATACTATACTATATGTTTTTTTTAATATTTCGAGATACTATACTATGATGTTTTTGTGACTTTTTTGGACACACTATAATATGCCTTTTTTTTTCCGACATACTATACTATGACGTTTTTGTGACTTTTTTCGACATACTATACTATGATGTTTTTGTGAATTTCTTCGACATACTATACAATGACGTTTTTGTTACTTTTTTCGACATACTATACTATTAGATTTTTGTGACTTTTTTCGACATACTATATGATGTTTTTGTGACTTTTTTCAACATACTATACTATGATGTTTTTGTAACTTTTTTCGACATACTATACAATGACGCTTTTGTTACTTTTTTCGATATACTATGCTGTGACTTTTTTCAACATACTATGCTATGATGTCATTTCAACATGCTATACTATGACGTTTTTTCAACATACTGTACTATAACGTTTTTGTGACTTTTTTTCAACATACTATAGTATAATTTTTTTTGACTTTTTTCGACATACTATACTGTGACGTTTTTGTTACTTTTTCGACATACTATGCTGTGACTTTTGTTAACATATTATCCTATGACGTTTTTGTGACTTTTTTCGACATACTATACTATGATGTCATTTCAACATGCTATACTATTACATTTTTGTCAATAATTCGACATACTATACTATGATGTTTTTGTGACTTTTTTGGACACACTATAATATGCCTTTTTTTTCGAAATACTATAGTATGAGGTTTTTGTGACATTTTTCGACATACTATACTATGATGTCATTTCAACATAATATACTATGACAATTTTATGACTTTTTTCGACATACTATACTATGAAGTTTTTGTGACTTTTTTCGACATACTATACTATGATGTCATTTCAACATACTATACTATGACGTTTTTATGATTTTTTTCGACATACTATACTATGAGGTTTTTGTGACTTTTTTCTACATAATATACTATGACAATTTTATGACTTTTTTCGACATACTATACTATGAAGTTTTTGTGACTTTTTTAGAAATACTATACTGTGATGTCATTTCAACATGCTATACTATGACGTTTTTTCGACATACTATACTATGATGTTTTTTTTTATATTTTGACATACTATATGATGTTTTTGTGACTTTTTTGGACACACTATAATATGCCTTTTTTTTCGACATACTATACTATGAGGTTTTTGTGACTTTTTTCGACATACTATACTATGATGTTTTTTCGACATACTATACTATGACGTTTTTATGATTTTTTCGACATACTATGCTATGAGGTTTTTGTGACTTTTTTCGACATACTATACTATGATGTCATTTCAACATGCTATACTATGACGTTTTTGTGACTTTTTTCCACATGCTAGACTATGACGTTTTTTTGACATACTATACTATGAGGTTTTTGTGACTTTTTTCGCATACTATACTATGACGTTTTTGTGACTTTTTTCGACATACTATACTATGATGTCATTTCAACATGCTATACTATGACGTTTTTTCGACATACTATACTATACGTTTTTTTTAATATTTCGACATACTATACTATGATGTTTTTGTGACTTTTTTGGACACACTATAATATGCATTTTTTTTTCGACATACTATACTATGACGTTTTTGTGAATTTCTTCGACATACTATACTATGATGTTTTTGTTACTTTTTTCGACATACTATACTATTAGATTTTTGTGACTTTTTTCGACATACTATATGATGTTTTTGTAACTTTTTTCTACATACTATACTGTGATGTTTTTGTGACTTTTTTCGACATACTATACAATGACGTTTTTGTTACTTTTTTCGATATACTATGCTGTGACTTTTTTCAACATACTATGCTATGATGTCATTTCAACATGCTATACTATGACGTTTTTTCGACATACCATACTATAACGTTTTTGTGACTTTTTTTCAACATACTATAATATAACGTTTTTGTGACTTTTTTTGACATACTATAGTGTGACGTTTTTGTGACTTTTTTCGACTTACTATACTATGATGTTTTTTCGACATACTATACTATGACAATTTTATGAATCTTTTTGACATACTATACTATGAGGTTTTTGTGACTTTTTTCGACTATGATGTCATTTCAACATACTATACTATGACGTTTTTTCGACATACTATACTATGACATTTTTGTGAACATTTCGACATACTATACTATGATGTTTTTGTGACTTTTTTGAACACACTATATGCCTTCTTTTTCAACATACTATACTATGAGGTTTTTGTAACTTTTTTTGGCATACTATACTATGACAATTTTGACTTTTTTCGACATACTATACTATGATGTCATTTCAACATGCTATACTATGACGTTTTTTTCGACATACTATACTATGACGTTTTTATGAAATTTTTTGACATACTATACTATGAGGTTTTTGTGAATTTTTTCGATATACTATAATATGATGTCATTTCAACAAGCTATACTATGAGGTTTTTGTGACTTTATTCAACATACTATACTATGATGTTTTTATGAATTTTTCGACATACTGTACTATGAGGTTTTTGTAACTTTTTTCGACATACTATACTATGATGTCATTTCAACATGCTATACTATGACGTTTTTGTGACTTTTTTCCACATGCTAGACTATGACGTTTTTTTGACATACTATACTATGAGGTTTTTGTGACTTTTTTCGCATACTATACTATGACGTTTTTGTGACTTTTTTCGACATACTATACTATGATGTCATTTCAACATGCTATACTATGACGTTTTTTCGACATACTATACTATACGTTTTTTTTAATATTTCGACATACTATACTATGATGTTTTTGTGACTTTTTTGGACACACTATAATATGCCTTTTTTTTCGACATACTATACTCTGAAGTTTTTGTGACTTTTTTCGACATACTATACTATGATGTTTTTGTGAATTTCTTCGACATACTATACTATGATGTTTTTGTTATTTTTGTCGACATACTATACTATTAGATTTTTGTGACTTTTTTCGACATACTATATGATGTTTTTGTTACTTTTTTCAACATACTATACTATGATGTTTTTGTGACTTTTTTCGACATACTATACAATGACGTTTTTGTTAATTTTGTCGATATACTATGCTGTGACTTTTTTCAACATACTATACTATAACGTTTTTGTGACTTTTTTCGACATACTATACTGTGACGTTTTTGTTACTTTTTCGACATACTATGCTGTGACTTTTGTTAACATACTATCCTATGATGTTTTTGTGACTTTTTTCGACATACTATACTATGATGTTTTTTCGAAATACTATACTATGACAATTTTATTAATTTTTTCGACATACTATACTATGAGGTTTTTGTGACTTTTTTCGACTATGATGTCATTTCAACATACTATACTATGACGTTTTTTCGACATACTATACTATGACATTTTTGTGAACATTTCGACATACTATACTATGATGTTTTTGTGACTTTTTTGAACACACTATATGCCTTCTTTTTCAACATACTATACTATGACAATTTTATGACTTTTTTCGACATACCATACTATGATATTTTTTCGACATACTATACTATGACGTTTTTATGAAATTTTTTGACATACTATACTATGAGGTTTTTGTGAATTTTTTCGATATACTATACTATGATGTCATTTCAACAAGCTATACTATGAGGTTTTTGTGACTTTATTCGACATACTATACTATGATGTTTTTATGAATTTTTCAACATACTATACTATGAGGTTTTTGTAACTTTTTTCAACATACTATACTATGTTTTTTCGACAAGCTATACTATGAGGTTTTTGTGACTTTATTCGACATACTATACTATGATATTTTTATGAATTTTTCGACATACTATACTATGACGTATTTGTTACTTTTTTCGACATACTATACTTAGACATTTTTGTGAATTTTTTCAACATACTATGCTGTGACTTTTTTCAACATACTATACTATGATGTTTTTTCAACATACTATACTATAATGTTTTTAGGACTTTTTTCGACATACTATACTTAGACATTTTTGTGAATTTTTTCAACATACTATGCTGTGACTTTTTTCGACATACTATACTATGACGTTTTTGTGACTTTTTTCGACTTACTATATTATGATGTTTTTATGAATTTCTTCGACATACTATACTATGATGTTTTTGTGACTTTTTTCAACATACTATACAATGACGTTTTTGTTACTTTTTTCGATATACCATGCTGTGAATTTTTTCAACATACTATGCTATGATGTCATTTCAACATGCTATACTATAACGTTTTTGTGACTTTTTTCAACATACTATAATGTAACGTTTTTGTGACTTTTTTCGACATACTATACTGTGACGTTTTTGTTACTTTTTCGACATACTATGCTGTGACTTTTTTTAGCATACTATCCTATGACGTTTTTGTGACTTTTTTCGACATACTATACTATGATGTCATTTCAACATGCTATACTATGACATTTTTTCAACATACTATACTATGATGTTTTTGTCAATATTTCGACATACTATACTAAGATGTTTTTGTGACTTTTTTGGACACACTATAATATGCCTTTTTTTTCTAAATACTATAGTATGAGGTTTTTGTGACATTTTTCGACATACTATACTATGATGTTTTTTCGACATACTTTACTATGACAATTTTATGAATTTTTTCGACATACTATACTATGACGTTTTTGTGACTTTTTTCGACATACTATATTATGATGTTTTTATGAATTTTTCGACATACTATACTATGAGGTTTTTGTAACTTTTTTCAACATACTATACTATGACGTTTTTTGTTACTTTTTTCGATATACCATGCTGTGACTTTTTTCAACATACTATGCTATGATGTCATTTCAACATGCTATACTATAACGTTTTTGTGACTTTTTTCAACATACTATAATGTAACGTTTTTGTAACTTTTTTCGACATACTATACTGTGACGATTTTGTTACTTTTTCGACATACTATGCTGTGACTTTTTTTAGCATACTATCCTATGACGTTTTTGTGACTTTTTTCGACATACTATACTATGATGTCATTTCAACATGCTATACTATGACATTTTTTCAACATACTATACAATGACGTTTTTGTCAATATTTCGACATACTATACTAAGATGTTTTTGTGACTTTTTTGGACACACTATAATATGCCTTTTTTTTCTAAATACTATAGTATGAGGTTTTTGTGACATTTTTCGACATACTATACTATGATGTTTTTTCGACATACTTTACTATGACAATTTTATGAATTTTTTCGACATACTATACTATGACGTTTTTGTGACTTTATTCGACATACTATACTATGATGTTTTTATGAATTTTTCGACATACTATATATACTATGAGGTTTTTGTAACTTTTTTCAACATACTATACTATGTTTTTTCGACAAGCTATACTATGAGGCTTTTGTGACTTTATTCGACATACTATACTATGATATTTTTATGAATTTTTCGACATACTATACTATTACGTATTTGTTACTTTTTTCGACCTACTATACTTAGACATTTTTGTGAATTTTTTCAACATACTATGCTGTGACTTTTTTCAACATACTATACTATGATGTTTTTTCAACATACTATACTATAATGTATTTAGGACTTCTTTGGACACACTATAATATGCCTTTTTTTTTTCGACATACTATACTATGACGTTTTTGTGACTTTTTTCGACATACTATATTATGATGTTTTTATGAATTTCTTCGACATACTATACTCTGATGTTTTTGTGACTTTTTTTCAACATACTATACAATGACGTTTTTTGTTACTTTTTTCGATATACCATGCTGTGACTTTTTTCAACATACTATGCTATGATGTCATTTCAACATGCTATACTATAACGTTTTTGTGACTTTTTTCAACATACTGTAATGTTACGTTTTTGTGACTTTTTTCGACATACTATACTGTGACGTTTTTGTTACTTTTTCGACATACTATGCTGTGACTTTTTTAAGCATACTATCCTATGACGTTTTTGTGACTTTTTTCGACATACTATACTATGATGTCATTTCAACATGCTATACTATGACATTTTTTCAACATACTATACTATGACGTTTTTGTCAATATTTCGACATACTATACTAAGATGTTTTTGTGACTTTTTTGGACACACTATAATATGCCTTTTTTTTCTAAATACTATAGTATGAGGTTTTTGTGACATTTTTCGACATACTATACTATGATGTTTTTTCGACATACTTTACTATGACAATTTTATGAATTTTTTCGAAATACTATACTATGACGTTTTTGTGACTTTTTTCGACATACTATACTATGACGTTTTTGTGACTTTTTTCGACTTACTATACTATGATGTCATTTCAACATGCTATACTATGACATTTTTTCGACATACTATACTATGACGTTTTTGTGAACATTTCGACATACTATACTATGATGTTTTTGTGACTTTTTTGAACACACTATCTGCCTTCTTATTCAACATACTATACTATGATGTTTTTGTGACTTTTTTCGACATACTATACTATGAGGTTTTTGTGACTTTTTTCGACATACGATACTATGATGTTTTTTCGACATACTATACTATGACGTTTTTATGATTTTTTCGACATACTATGCTATGAGGTTTTTGTGACTTTTTTCGACATTCTATACTATGATGTCATTTCAACATGCTATACTATGACGTTTTTGTGACTTTTTTCCACATGCTAGACTATGACGTTTTTTTGACATACTATACTATGAGGTTTTTGTGACTTTTTTCGCATACTATACTATGACGTTTTTGTTACTTTTCTCGACATACTATACTATGATGTCATTTCAACATGCTATACTATGACATTTTTGTGACTTTTTTCCACATGCTAGACTATGACGTTTTTTTGACATACTATACTATGAGGTTTTTGTGACTTTTTTCGCATACTATACTATGACGTTTTTGTGACTTTTTTCGACATACTATACTATGATGTCATTTCAACATGCTATACTATGACGTTTTTTTGACATACTATACTATATGTTTTTTTTAATATTTCGACATACTATACTATGATGTTTTTGTGACTTTTTTGGACACACTATAATATGCCTTTTTTTTTCGACATACTATACTATGACGTTTTTGTGACTTTTTTCGACATACTATACTATGATGTTTTTGTGAATTTCTTCGACATACTATACTATGATGTTTTTGTTACTTTTTTCGACATACTATACTATTAGATTTTTGTGACTTTTTTCGACATACTATATGATGTTTTTGTGACTTTTTTCAACATACTGTACTATGATGTTTTTGTGACTTTTTTCGACATACTATACAATGACGTTTTTGTTACTTTTCTCGACATACTATACTATGATGTCATTTCAACATGCTATACTATGACATTTTTTCGACATACCATACTATAACGTTTTTTGTGACTTTTTTTCAACATACTATACTATGATGTTTTTGTGACTTTTTTCGACATACTATACAATGACGTTTTTGTTACTTTTTTCTATATACTATGCTGTGACTTTTTTCAACATACTATGCTATGATTTCATTTCAACATGCTATACTATGATGTTTTTTCGACATACTATACTATAACGTTTTTGTGACTTTTTTCGACATACTATACTGTGACGTTTTTGTTACTTTTTCGACATACTATGCTGTGACTTTTGTTAACATACTATCCTATGATGTTTTTGTGACTTTTTTCGACATAATATACTATGATGTTTTTTCGAAATAGTATACTATGACAATTTTATGAATTTTTTCGACATACTATACTATGAGGTTTTTGTGACTTTTTTCGACTATGATGTCATTTCAACATACCATACTATGACGTTTTTTCGACATACTATACTATGACATTTTTGTGAACATTTCGACATACTATACTATGATGTTTTTGTGACTTTTTTGAACACACTATATGCCTTCTTTTTCAACATACTATACTATGACAATTTTATGACTTTTTTCGACATACCATACTATGATATTTTTTCGACATACTATACTATGACGTTTTTATGAAATTTTTTGACATACTATACTATGAGGTTTTTGTGAATTTTTTCGATATACTATACTATGATGTCATTTCAACAAGCTATACTATGATGTTTTTGTGACTTTTTTCGACATACTATACTATGACGTTTTGTGACTTTTTCGACATACTATACTATGTTGTTTTGTGACTTTTTTCGACATACTGTTCTATTATCTTTTTTTGACTTTTTTTGACATACTATACTATGTTTTTGTGACTTTATCGAACATACTATGACGTTTTTATTTTTTTTGACATACCAAACTATATTGTTTATTGACTTTTTTCGTCACACTATACTGTTGTTTTGTGACTTTTCAACATACTAAACTATGTTTTCTGACTTTTTTCGAATATACTATACTATGACCTTTTTGTGACTTTTCTCGACATAGTAAACTATCATGTTTTTGTGACTTTATTCGACATAATATACTATGACATTTTAGTGACTTTTTCGACATACCATAATATTACATTTTTGTGACTTTTTTTAACATACTATACTATGACGTTTTTTTTACTTTATTTGACATACTACACTATCACACTTTTTTGACTTTTTTCGACATACTATACTAGGACGTTTTTGTGACTTTTTTTTTGACATACTATACTATGGCTTTTTTTCGACATACTATTGTCAAACCACCAACCTCTTTTAACTCAACCTCACCTAACTGGACCCTACCACCTGCACATGTGATTATAGGGTGAACTAACCTGAGAAAGCAACATCAACACTTTGTTTCTGATTATACCATTACAATTAGATAGATCAGTTACTGCTGACATTACTATTTATAAATATATGTTCACCCGCAACAATATGCACTCCAAATATTATAAAAATGTCATTCTCTGCTGAACTATCTTACTTATTGTTACCTTAGAAGTGCCCAGCCCCAGTGTATGCGGGCAAACCAGCTCTCCTTGATTAAGCTGGTGAGCAGCTGATCTACCCCCCATATCACAGGCAGAACCATAGCAAAATGCTATAAACCCGTAAACCAAACAAATGTCAAATGATTAAGAAGCAACTAAACTAAAACATCTGAATGCTAACTGCTAATATTGTTTAATGTCATCTCTGTCTTCAAATCTTGGAATGGCTGCTGTCCTCCATGGCCCCTTGGTTGCTTTGCATGGCCTTCTTCATGCTGTTGGAGCGACTTCAGGTTCTCCAGCCTCAGAGACGAAAAAAAATCCCACCACTTCCACCAAATGTCAAACCACACACCTCATGCCAAGGCCGATGAGGTGGTGGGGCGTTTTGAGGAAGCTGGGCAGGAAGCTTTTGAAGTGCAAAAACTGGTGTGTTTATAAACAAAACAACGAAAAAACATACTCAAACAATGGGCAAAATGACTTTTTTGTGACTTTTTCGACAGATCTTGTAACACTGTACATGTTTATAGCATATATATAAAATCTGCACTGCTATTTCAGTCATGCTCCCTATGACTTTTTTGTGACTTTTTTTGGCATACTATACCATTACTTTTTTGAAATACTATACTATGACGTTTTTCAGACTTTTTTGGACATACTATACTGTGACATTTGTGTGACTTTTTTCGATATTCTATACTATGACGTTTTTGTGACTTTTTTTCGACATACTATACTATGACGTTTTTGTAAGTTGTTTTGACATTTGAGATTGTCATTGATCATTGAGAGACTCACAGGAAAAGTACACACATTTAACAAAATATCTTTTCCATCTCACTCTTACATTAAACTAAAGACTTGTCCAACTAAATCGCTAACTTCAGCTGACAGCACCAGAATTGATGACAGATTGATTTTGCGTTCCTGCGACACTCGCGAGGGGCCGCTAGTTGCCATGGAACCATCAGTCTTCTACACGTTCCTAACCTGACAGAAACTTATTAAGCAGTAGTAGAGAGTGTATTAAATGTAAACTATTAAAAGCAACAGTATTGAAATGGACTGATGACTCAAATATAATGCACACATTTCTTTTAGCATGTATTTTCATATACATATGTATGTGTGTGTGTATGTATGTATATACATACATACATAGTACATACGTACACACGTATGTATTTACATATGTATGTATATTTGTATGTACACATATACATACATACACATATGTATATACATATATGTACATATAATAGTAACCAGAGCAGTTAGTGGTCTGACACAGTAATATCAGCTACACAGCAATGTCTAAACGTTTTCTAATATCAGCTAACATTAACCAACATAAGCTACTGGTCATACCAGACAAAGTAAAGCTGATAAACAAATTAACAGCAACAAAAATATCAGAGCCTGGGACAAAGCTTGAAGGAAAAGCGCACTTTGTGATGACAAGAGAAACAAACTACTGAGTAGATAACAGCAGTCAGAAGAGCAAAGAGAGAGAAAGAAATGTAAAACTGAGAGAAAAAGGGAGGGAGGGGGAGGTATAAGCAGCACTGCCTATCTAGTGGAGGGTAAATGTTTCTGTGTTTGTGCTCTCACATTGGCGAGTGAGGCTCAACACTTCCCCTGTGGAGTGGATGAGTGTAAGCGTGTCGCGGTTGGAGGCTGGAAGGCCGAGCTGTGATAGCATGTGGTTACCAGGGGCCTCCCGCAGTTGGTTTCTCCCACTTACGGTAGAGGTGGCTGTTGGATCGGAGGTTCAGGGCCTGGAAAGCCAGGAAGTAATAGGCATTTTTAAAATTTCCCATAAATGACATAGAATAACCATAACATACAGAGCAAATTCAATTGAGGATAATTACAAAAAGGTGAGTCATATTTAATTTCAGTTTGTATATTCAGCACAGATATGAGTTTTTTTTAAGGCAACTGGAGCTCAAAAGAGGCAAACTCATCTGTGCCCAAAGTGCAGGCGCAGTGCATAAAAATGAATAAAAATTTAAATTAACCAACAGAGATGTGACAAAACAGTGTTAGGAGCTGCAGCTTATTTGCATAAAACCTAATAATGTCATATTTTGTAGCAGTGTTTGCAATGGGGATTTAGTTTGTTCAAAGACAATCAGAGTAATCACATGTTGAAAAGCAGAAACTGAACTGGCTATCACTATTGGCTGGTCTTTAGTGTCAGCTGATGTTCATAATGAATGCTTGTCTTTCTTTCTGGTTTTTACTGATTTGCATTAAAAAAAACAACCATATTTTTGGAGGATAATTTGTTAAAGCCAATTTTCACCCATTTCATCTCCACATGCACCCAAAGGTTGTTGCCTTTTCTGCTCCAGTTTACCACAGCACTCTAGCGACAGCAGACAAAATGTTTCTGGTAACAAAAAGTTAAGATGACTATACATTTTTTTACATACATATAGGGAATATATATACCTCCTTATCCTTATCCTTATATAACAATCCTTTTTCAAAATGGCATTTTTGCAACATGATACACACATGCACCACTTGAATTACTCTTTCAAAGCAGAAACAACACAAAACACTGCTGTCTTTACTACTTTATATACCTTTTTTCTCATACAGGCTTCTGTGAAAAGATTGTTCCAGTACAGAACATCTACTTACATTTCAATGAACACAAAAATAGAAAGGCTTCAGAATTTCTTTTTACAGTTTAGCGTTTCACATTGCAGGTTTTTACAACAAAAAACACAGTACAGTAATCAATACAATATGTTACTGGAAACAAACAATAAAAATAATTGCAGTAAAATTACAGTGCAATGGTAAACAAAAAAATATTTTGTAAAGGATGGGGTGGATGGTTTATGGATCACACCTTCTGTTAAGATCTGGCCACATCACCTCATTCACATCACAAGAAATATCATCCCTGGCCAGGCCACGGGGGAAATATCGCATTGCATGCTATGTATATCCAACCCTGGACTGACCCCACCTCAGTGTTTCTGCATGCCTCTTTCATTGCTTGCATGCGTGTCACAGCTCAGAGAATAGTAGGCAAGGCAAGGCAGCTTTATTTGTACAGCACAGTTCAGCAACAGGGCAATTCAAAGTGCTTTACATAAAACATTAAAGAGCAGTTAAAAACGATTTTAAAAAATAGGTAGTAGGACCCAAATGCAGAGACAGCCAGGCAGAAGTGATCAGCTTGAGGATTTAATCACCAACAAAAGATATACAAACAAAACGAGTCTTGGATACAGCAGTAAAAAGTATACCAGAACGTAGTCAAAGTCAAAACAGGAATCACAGGAACCAGGAACACTGAGACAAAATCGGGTAGACTAACACACAGACACTCCAAAACAGAATAATGACCTGACAACAGACAAAGGAAACACAGAGACTAAAAAGAGGTAACGAGGAAACAAGAGACAGGTGACATGAGCACACAGGAACAGGTGAAACAAATCAGGGTGGGGCAGACGATCACACAGGCGGGAAAACACAAGGCAGGAAGTAAAACAAGACATGACATGGAAGAACAGAGAAACTACCAAAATAAAACAGGAAATGGAAAACCAGCAGAAAACATGAAACCAACTAAACAGAAACTTGACACAGGAACTAGACGTGACAATGCGGGGGCATGTGGCTGGTGGCCGTACATTTTCCAATGCCAAGCCGGAAAGAATTCCTCAATCGGATTAAGAAATGGGGAGTAAGGGGCCAAGTAGGTCTATCTGTAGTGCTGAGGCTTAGATTGATTTAAGTGTGTGTGTGTGTGTGTGTGTGTGTGTGTGTGTGTGTGTGTGTGTGTGTGTGTGTGTGTGTGTGTGTGTGTGTGTGTTGCCAATTTCAGATAGTGTTTTGCATTTTGAATATAAGTGTTTTCCCATTGCAAGAGTTTTTATTTTTATTTTATTTATTTTTTTAAGACAGGACAGCTGAAGACATGAAAGAGGAGAGAGAGGGGGGGAATGACATGCAGCAAAGGGCCGCAGGTCGGAGTCGAACCCGGGCCCGCTGTGTCGAGTAAACCTCTCTCTATATATGGGCGCCCACCCCAAGAGTTTAAAGTGTCTAATGTAAGAAACAATGTGTAGTGTTTTGCAAGTAGTGTGTTGCAGAATTGTAAACATAGTGCAAAGCAGAAAACGTGCTTGTACTTTATTTTATTAACAATATTTTTAGAAATTTTTCATTGCAAATACAATTTTCACCAACCTCCAAATTTAACAGGAGTTGTGTATGTCTGCATCAGCCAATTAAACTTACACAAAAAGTAAGGACATTTGTGTTTGGTAGATTATTTCTCTGTGGTAACAATGCTTTTTGGCAATAAATCGTATACTGTTGGAAAGCCTGTTTAGTTCCCTTTCAAATGGTGGCCCATTTGTAAGGAACATGCATTTGTGGGATGAGCAGCAGCGCTGAGTATGTGGGTTGCGCCCATGAAAAATTTGTCATCCTGGTCACACACTGCTGTGGGATGGCATCCCATTCTTCAACCAGCATTTGTCACAAGTCAGCCAACATGGTTGTGTTGGTCACTCTGGCACGAACAGCACGCCCAAGCCGATCCCACAAGTGTTCAATGGGGTTGAGGTCAAGACTGCTGGCAGGCCATTCCATCCTCTCCACTCCCACATTCTGGAGGTAGTCTCTGATAAACCCCGCCCTGTGGGGGCGAGCGTTGTCATCTTGGAGGATAGAGTTCGGTCCCAGACTGTGGAGATATGGGATTGCCACTGGTTGCAGAATCTCATCTCTAATTGACAGCACCTGGGGGTACCAGAAGCTCAAAAAAGTGTCAATAGCAACAGCAAAATAACCAGTTTGGCAATGGCAGAAAAGATTTGGCAAATTTTTCATGGGCGCAACCCACATACTCAGTGCTGCTGCTCATCCCAAAAATGCATATTCCTTACAAATGGGGCACCATTTGAAAGGGAACAAAACAGGCTTTCCAACGGTATAAGATTTATTGCCAAAAAGCATTGTTACCACAGAGAAATAATCTACCAAACACAAATGTCCTTACTTTTTGTGCTAAGTTTATATTGAATTCGTTTAAATTAGAATTTGCTCTTTTTTTCTGTGATGCATCACGTTTCCTTCCAATCGTTTTCTGAAATGTCCTTTTTTAAGTCCGCCCTCCATGTCTCAAGTCTACTATGTTTCTTTAGTTATATATTGATGAAATCAAACCCCTCTCATTGCAATTGTTTATGATTTCCTCTAAGGATGACAGTGCAGGAATCCCAACTGATTGGTTTTACATAGAAGAAATAAAGTTCCTCACCACCTTTCTATCGATTTATGTACTGTCATTTTTACTTTATAGGTTCTTGGTGCTATAGTTTCTAAATGTTTCTAAAGTGTTTTTTTTTATGCACAAATATGTTAAATTATATGAGATCTTGAAAGTAAATAAGTATTGGTTTATATATTGTCTTACATTTCCATTAAGCAGTATTAGTGATGATTTTGAAGCATTTACTTTATATCTGGAGATACTACAGAACAAGCGGATTAGCTGTCTTTTTCTTCTTTTTGGAAGTACAGTACATTTAGAACGCTCCTTACATTTATCCCACAACACAGCAAATTGCACAACACAACAGCAAATCCTACAACACAACAGGAAATCGCACAACACGACAGCAATTCACCACAACACAACAGCAATTCACCACAACACGACAGCCATTCACCACAACACGACAGCCATTCACCATAACAGCAAATCCCACAACACCACAGCAAATCCCACAACACAACAGCAAATCCCACAACACAACAGCAATTCACCACAGCATGAGAGCAAATCGCCACAACATGACAAATTGCCATAACACAACAGTAAGGCCTCCTGCACAATGCCTGCGTGGCGTGAGCGTGTCAGCTGCGTGGCGTGTCCATTTTTATTTCGGCTCCCATGTTAACAGGGTAGAGCTTGCACACTGCCTGCGTGACACGCACGTCTCAGGCACGACTCGAGCCGCGCCGAAAACGTGTGCATGCTAGAAATAGAACCAACGCCTATTTTTCACGCGACACACAAGGGCGTTGGAAGCGTTTCCAGGCAAAATAGAATACGAAAAGATGTTTATATGTCATTTTGACACAAATACATTTAATAAATGACATTTTGATGTTTGAAAGTCTCTAGGTTTTGACATAAATGCAGATATAAATGTAATTTAAAAAAATAATAATAAATAATTATTGATTTTCAAATATTGCACCTGTCAATACAGAACGAACTATTCGGTAGCCTATTTTGCCGTCAATACTGCCGACGTTGTCTTTGCTGTAATCAAATAATCCGTATATATTTTAACATGAAGTATACTACTGCTTGAGTGCAGTAAATCAATGGGAAACATACATGGCTAGCAGCAGCAGCGCTGCGTCAGATATGTTTCTGGTGTGCAAAGACAGAAAACGCCACGCACCCGCCACGCAACTGACACGCAAAAGAAACGCCACGCTCACGCCACGCAGACAGTGTGCAGGAAGCCTAAATCGCCACAACACGACAGCAAACCCCACAACAAATCAGTAAATCACCACAACACGATAGCAAATCACACAACATGACAGCAAATCACACAACATGACAGCAATTCACCACAATAGCAAATGCAACAATATGACAGCAAATCCCACAACACAACAGCAATGGTGAGACTGAAACGGAAAGGGTAGGTACATATTGGACACTGATCCTTGTCCTGATTGGTTGTGTGGCACATATATTTTTGGGTATTTGACACCGTTATTTTTTATTTCATGTATTATTTAATTTTGTACATTTGCAAAAATGACAGATACCCCAATTTAATGTATTCCTTCCTCCATGCACAAGATCATCCTTTGTTGTAAAATGTAGGTTTTTGCGTCTTCTTCAGTTGGCCTATTGTCTGAATTAATGTTTGAGTAAACTTGCCACTGAAGACCAGCCAATGAACTGACAGGTTTTTACAGTTTTTCTCAATTGCTAAAACACAATTTTTGAAAATTGCTCCATTTTCTGAAAACATTAAACACAAAACCTCATCTTCAAGCACTATTTACAAAACCTCTTGCAAAATGAAACTTTCGCCTCAAAACAGTTTTACCTGTGTTCAAACTCAAACACATTTTTAATCTCAAAACAAATTTCATATGTTTCCGTCAACGTCTTTAGATGAACGAAAACATGTTCTATCATAGTAGCTCAAAATTGTTCCGAAATTACTACTCTGCTTTGCTCTTTGCAATTTTTTTTGTTCTTCCTCCTCCTTGTACCCCTATTTTTACAGTACTGTACCCTGCATCTCAAAAACTTGTCCTTTGTCTCTGTGATACTGTAATTCTTGTAATTATTTGTTATATAAACCTAATAAAATACTAAAAGGGATTACTAATACTAATCAAAGGAGTAAACGTGATCAATGTGCTTCTTCTTGTCTTTGGGCTGGGTCAGGCCAGTGCACTTAGTCGACATCACAAGCAATATTGTCCCTCCTGAGGCAACGGGGGAAGAAGCCTCTTGTGTGCCATATCCAGCCCTGACACCTCGCATACACACTCGTCCTCTCACATCGTTTCTTCTATCCATTCTCAGACTTTCTCTTTCCCACCTTCAACAACCTGTTTGCTCTCTGAACTGGCTTATATTGGTTGTGTCACATCATTTGAAACAAGTGAAATCAATTTTGAGTGGTTGTGTTCAATCAATGACATGTGTTCTCTATTTGTATTTGATTGTTGCCACTTGTGTTTACCAGTATGGATGACATGTGCATTAGAGTGCAGAATGTGTTTTGAGAATGAGAATGTGTTTAGAGTTTTACTGAAAAGTCTAAGTGAGATCTGCAAATTGTGTTTTACCATGTGAAATGGTTTAAGGTATTGACAACAGACTGCACAGTTAGCTAAATGAGTTCAGGCAACTGAGAACTTTGTTCAGCCAATGGGTTTTAGTGTTTTAGCAATTGAAAAAAACTGTAATGAATTTCTTTTAGGTGGGTAAATGTCACCGAAGCACCTTTACATGTGTTTTAGTAATTTCATTTATATAATAATTTAAATTAGTAAATATAAAAAAATAAATAAATACATAATGTAAATAATAAGTGTCAAATACCCCCAAATAAACTATGTGCCAGTGCCCCACAACCAATCAGGACGAGGATCAGTGTCCTACCCTTTCCATTTCAGTCCCACCAATGCTGTCGTGTTGTAGGATTTGCTGTCGTGTTGTAGGATTTGCTGTTGTGTTGTGACGATTTGCTGTTGTGTTGTGGGGTTTGCTGTCATGTTGTGGGATTTGCTGTCGTGTTGTGGTGAATTGCTTTCGTGTTGTGGGATTTGATCGTGTTGTGGGATTTTCTGTTGCATTGTGGGATTTGCTGTCGTGTCGTGTTGAATTGCTGTCGCGTTGTGGGATTATATATTATTGTATATTATATATATATATATATATATATATATATATATATATATATACATATATATACCGTGCTTAATTGTTTATCCAGGCCTTTTTTACTTTATTATAATATGATATTGAGTTTGTTTAAAAATTCAGTCTGGACATCCGCATTAGTAATGTACTGTAATTTGTAGAGATTTTCATAAAAAAAAATGTAAAAGCTGGATAAATTTTTTAGCGGGTGAACAATAGTATTTCCATTTGCATCCTAAATGAAATGTATTACCCTTTCGGCTTTGTGTTGTTTAATCCGTCATGCAAGAAGTCTACCCAGCTTATCTCCCTCATCATGAAAATTTAGCTTGAGCTTCAATAAGTTCGCAGCAACCTTATTGTATGCTATCTCATTATATTTAATATAAGAAGTATTAACTGTTTGGAGAATTCATTGTCATTTTGTTAAACCTGCAAGCATTTGTTTTCAAGCACTTTGATTTTGGATTCCAGATCTGTAATTATTTTCTGTGCTTCTTTTTTTGTTTTCCTGCTTGTGTAGCTTATAATATGACCTAATAAATGCCTTAAATGCTTCTCATCTAATCATGGCCGTTGTCTGGGATGTGTTAAACTCAAGGTGAATATCAATTTGTTTTCACACAAACTGCAGAAATGTTTTATCCTGTACCAGTTTTGTTTGAAATTTCCATTTGCGTACCAACTTTGGCTCCACATAGACCAGTGATACAGCTGCATGAGCCGATGTGACTGTATTAGTATAATGGCAGTCTCTGATATTAGAAAGAAGTTATGCTACACCAAAAAGTAATCTATTGTAGAGTGGCTTTTGTAAGCACTAGACCAACAGGAAAATTCTTTCTTTAATGGATTCAGATGCCTCCATATATCCACTAGGTTCATTTCATTTATGAAGTGATGTAATGCTTACCTAATTCTTGTGTGAGTGTTGTCCACTCCAGAGCACCTATCTTTACTTGGATCAAGAACGCAATTAAAGTCCCCTGTGATAATATATTTGCCTGGTAGTTTTGAAATTCTTAAAAACAAATTGCTATAGAAATGGACATTGTCATGATTTGGTCCATATACATTAATTAAATTAAGACGTGTAGACAGAATGCGGCCCTGTATGATTAAGAATCTACCGTTGGGATCCTCAGTTACATCATCAATCTGCAGTGGAATAGATTTGATGTATTAGTATAATTACACGTCTAGATTTGGAAGAGTAGGAAAATGCTAGAACCTGTCCTGGCCACCTTCGTTTTATCTTGATTGTCTTGTTTGCTAATAGGTGTGTTTTTTACTGTAAGAACACAGTCTTGGCTTTTAACTGTTTTAACCTGTTCATAACCTGCTTTACTCTGGTCAGTTTATGCAGGCCTCGACAGTTCCCTAAAATATATTCAATTAAAATATCTGTAATTTTTTACAGAGGGTAACAATGGGAAAGCTGAAATAACCAAAATGATAAAATCCCTTTTTTTTGCTCTGCATAATGGTGATGCTCCTGTTTTAATTGTTTCATCATGTTTTGAGACTGCAATGGAGGATAAAACAAGAAGGTTAATATATAAAGTTGATACCATAATAAACAGAGAGAGAATTCCCCTAACCCCAAACATGAACATGCCCAATTGGAACACACGGGAAGCCCTTAACCCTTCAATATCTTCCATTCACTGCTTGAAACAGGTCCACACCGTAAACGTGTTTGTACTTTTGGTGCCTTTGTTTAAGCCATGGTTGCAAAAGTTAAGGTTTTGAAGCTTTAGTCTAAGTATTCACTTTCAGTGTGTAAGCAATCGGCAAAACCAGTAATCCAATCAATATTCACCTTTTTCCATTGCAAATAAACACATTAATACCAAAATGTATCTCTCTTTATTTTTTTAAATTAGAAACTAAAATAATGAGCTCAGTTTATAGAGTGCAACAAAAGTTAACAAAAACTGACACAAAAGACAACCCAATAGTTGAAAGTTGGGAGGTAAGATTATTTTACCAGGTGCTTCTCTTTTATATTTTCATGTCCAAATCTTTATTTAGTTGTGTTTTTTTATCCATCCAATTATTTTTTGTTAATATTTTTGCCATGGGCATTGAAATCATTTGTTAATCCAGTCAAATTTGAACACATGAGCATCATCTATTTTATTTGCTTAACACAAGCATGATGTCATGTCGGTGTTTGCATGTTTGCATGTTGGAGCATTTGTGTATGTACCGTTGCAGGTGACAATTTCAGCTGTTAACGATGAGGTCTCGTCCTGTGCCACCATGTGTCACGTCATGTCTGGAACTTGATCAGCAGTTGCAATCCAGACACTTTCCTTGTCCTTCTGTGGCTGTTTCTCCCTATACAAATTGTTGTTTTTTCTTTCTTGTAGGCCCCATTAGGATGATAGATGAGACGAGATGCAGAGGGGATGGTTAATCTTTCAAGGAGAGAAAGACCAGAGAGAGGAGGGAGGTGGAGAGCAGCATGGCATGTACATACATAAACAGGATGTTGGGATTTAGCAGGAAAATGTGTGGAGGGAAGAAAGATTACGTTGATCACCACTCACAGATAGAGAGCATGGAAGGCAGAGAAAAAGGGTATACTACAGTAGAGTAGGGGACAAAGCGTGCCCATGTGAAGAGATGTAAAGTGATTGAACCAGAACAATATAGATAACAGATGAAATGAAAAGCAGAATGGGATGGAGAAAGAGAAGAGAGAAACTGGGATATAACGAGAGGGAGACGGAGAGCAGCGGGATCCTGGTGGGCGAGGGGAGGGGATTCTGGAGGGCTATATCGAGCTCAGTTTCTCCACAGGAGCTGCTTAATGAGCACAGAGTTTGTAAGTAATTATTGGTTATCAACCTGATAATAGTCATTGCTCCATTTTGTGTAGCAGTTTCCACATACTTATACAATTATGGCAATTATTAACGAAATGCGGTCTCTGTGTCGCTGCTTTACATTTCAAACATACAGTGTGGTCAGGCTGGGCCATTAATGTTGTGTTGCATAATACAGGTTCCCAGGGAGCGGTGAGAAAAAGTAAGTACTGCATTCTTCTAAACAACAGGGTAAACAAGGAGGCGCCAATTTAGCTTTCAAAACAAATACCAGAATCGTATTTAGGAAACGAGAAAAACAGACTGTGATCGTAACCTTGCTAGCTTTAGCAGCTGTTAATATTTGCTCGCATGTTCACCATGTTATGCTCCAAATTTAGATAAAACAAGTGGAAAATTGCTCAGAATTGAGTGTTAGTATGTTGCAGGAAGAGTTAGAAGGAAAAGAGATGTGAAGAAGAAGAAGAAGAAGAGTGATGGGGGAGCCAAGTGTGCATGGCAGCCTCACTGTGCAGGGAACTCATCCATTTAAAGGGCTGCAGCAGAGTACCTGCTAGATTTTCATTAGCAGGTGAGACACACAGACAGGATCTGAGGATGCCGACGGATGGCCGGCCAGACAGACAGATGGCTCTCTGCTCCATTACCCAGGGACACAACGCTGCAGTGGACACATCATACTCTCCAGTCCACACACACACTGGATTGTAGGCAGACAAAGGAAAAGAGCACTTGACTCTTTTAAGAGAATAAAAGAGGCAGAAAAGCATGTAAAGGATGCATTGGGGTGATATACAAATGTGCAAAGAACTGAACAAGAGATGTGAACACACTGACAGTGTAGCCTCAGGATATATAGCCTGAACAATGTCCTGAGTTTTTCTGAATGAAATTGGTCTCTCTACTTTCAAAAGAGGGTAAAAAGCAAGCTCTGTTATTTAAACAGAGTTTGCTTTTTACCCTCTTTTGAAAGTATTGGATTTTAAATTTGAGATGAGTGCTGAGGGAGAAAAGAGACACGATCGCTGTTCAGCTGAAAAAGCAAAAGAAGTCAGCGGTTACTTTCCACACTGTTTGATTCAGTCATCAATTACAGCAGCAGCACTTGTGAATAAAAGTAAATAAAAGTCAACAACTGACTAACGGCAAAGCCCATCGTTGGAACTGACCCAGCACCCACTGCAACAATTCCATACCGCCTGTATACACGCATCATTGATCTCTATAAGTTATATTTCAATTTTTCAAGTCTACACATTTGATCAAAGGTAGTGGAAGGGGGATGGCATTTTTCGAAAGTGAAAAGACCAGAGATACACCTAAGGAAGAATAGGGGGGAGGGTGTCTCTTCTGCCGCAACAGATCTGGATCAAAAGTACCTATTGCACAATCAAAGTCAGCGCCATCAATATTTCATCATAGGAGAACCTGCCGGTCGTTGCACACACCCTCCTGCAACCTTTCCTTTTCTGTCCTTTCCTTGGCTACTATTTATTTTGGGATACAGGACTCCATATAACAGTTTTTTTTGTCCCAGATGTTGGTGTTTAACCTGATTATAAATACCCCCAATCACAGCAGCCTCGTTGTCTACGTCATTAGATCCTGGTTACTGACAACATTACTAAATAATTTTATCCCATAGACTGTATATGGTCCATCCTTTATTCCTAATTTTGAGCCTTAGGACATATTTGGGGAACACAACAATCCCTTTAAATCTTAAAGAAGTAGTCATGCAATTTAGTATTACATCTTCACATAGTTGGGATATTAAAACCAACAGATTACTAGGCTGTACTAGGCACAGATATTCTTTGAGCTTACTGGTAACATCAGCATGCTAACATGCTCACAATGGCAATGTAAACATGCCGAGTTTAGCTTGTTAGCTATAAATCAGCTGGCAGCGTTTACTATGTTCACAGTCTTAGTTTAGCATGTTAGCATCCTAACAATTGCTAAACAATCCCTAAGCACAAAACACATCTTTGTGTTATTGTATTGTAGTTTTTGACAAACTTATAGTGGCACAAAAGTAAAGGTCAGGGGATCACCAAAGTCAGTGGCATCTGGGAAGCATGAATATGATTTTTCAGTCCGGACCAAAGTGGTCGACTGACCAACTAACAGACCAACAGCAGTTTGCATTGGATGTAGTTTTTTTTATGTTGCAAAAATAATTGTAAAGAAAAGCCAAAAAGCCGAAATATCTCTCTAAGCTCAATTGTAGATGTTATAAGTTCTGTTCCACTTTATTATAGCAATAACTATAAACAGGGCAACCAAACCTCCATCATAAAGTCCATTAAATTGGCGGCAGTCTCCAGGTTCACTCTAATTAAGGTCAAATGATATTGACAGATCCAACTGTTCAGTATGGGAAACTTTGTCTGTGCACAGAATACATTATTTTGTTTTGTGTTGGCATACACAAAAGATTAAAACTCATGAGAAATCTATGCAAATAAAAATAATAATAAAAAAAAAAAAAGTTAAAAAAGACTTTGGTTAGACAGTTTGTCATATTCATGACTACAACCCCAATGTGTCAGAATTTGGATTCTTCTCCAATACCAAAACGGGGAGGCAGTGACAATCACGCTGTGAGGAAACTAGGCTACACTGAGCTTAACATGGCACCACACCGACTAATACAGGAAGAGGTTAAGTTAATGCTCAGGAGAGAGGGAGAAAGTGGGAGAGAGTTCTCCCCCCCACGCAACAGTATTAAGGGAGGGAAGGGAAATGAAACTTTGCATTATTTTTAGAAGGAAATTATGTCTGTGCATGTCAGTAATTATAAAGCAATTCAGAAATGACTGATAGGCCTTCCGGTGGACTTTTTTTTCCCCCTTCCCTACTCTCGCAGTCTTATCTTTTCCCACCACAACTGCACAGACTCCTACATGCATTTTAATATGGTAATTATCGAGGGAATTGTAAACATTAACCAAAAGGAAAAGCTGGCGAAAGCATTTAAAAAATGGGATTCAGCCACTAGTTTCCTATATCAACACAACTTGTGCTTCACCCGCTTCCTGATTAGGAGGATTTATTCAAGGTATTTATAGCCCCTATCTCTTTTGTGTCGATTGGCAGGCGTGCTATTTACAGTATTTTGCTGCCGTCATTTGGCTGATTTGCAAACGTGATAAACTTAGTCAATGAATGAGGGAGCTTATTGTTAAAAAATGATATAATTGTTTAGCATATGAGAGCACCAGCCAGTCTGAGCTATTCTTTAAGACATGCATTCATTCCATAGACTACATACAGTACGTTGTTATGTATTACAATAAAGAATACTCTCTTAGACTGCACCTCAGCTGTGGAAAAAAAATAGTCTTGTTTGACAACCTTGGTCCCAAAGTTGTTTTTTTGCCAGCTAAAATAAATGGATACAGAAGGAGAGAAAGAGTGAGAGGGGGAGGTGAGGACCTCCCTACGGACTCCTCTATCTCCAGGCAAGTTTTTCTCTGTTTGATGGAGCTCAACAGACGAGAGTTTGCTCACTGAGGCAAAGTTAAGGGGAAGCCGCAACTGTGGTGCCATGGCTAAAAAAACATCTTAGCTTACAACCAAAAATTGGTTGCAAGGGAAGGGAAACCAAAGCTGCTCCTTTTTTCTGCTTTGTTGAGGGGTCATGGCCAATAGATCTATTTGTTTCAAGTTTATGTTGGAGTGGGATGGACCTAGATACTCTTTAGTTTTTCAAAAAGCCCTCTCTCACTGGAGCGCACGTCTGCTGTCAGTCTCCTTCTCACTCTACCTTCAGTGGTGGAATCCAGTTATTCCAGTAGGAGAAAGCTAGAGTGAGATTGTAGCGAATGTATTTTTAATAGATTCAAACATATTCTACACACTGTAGCTTGTAGTAGATTAATGTCAGGGCTGTCCTGTATCACCTTCTGAATTCAATTCAGTGTTAAGGCCTCTGAGATGTGACTTCTCCTCCTCCTAATGTTTCTTGCAGAAAACACGTGTTTCACTCGAAGGAACCCAAACGCTGAATCCATCGCTCTAAAATTGATGCCAAATCTGATCTATTGCCTGCCTTTCCAAAATATGACTCTGACATCTACTCACACACTTATGTTGATATTAGTATACAGATAGAAGCCCAATAATGGCCTGACTCCACAAACTTTCCCCCCCATGTAGGGTCTTGGAAGACATTCGACACAGCATCTGAGTTGATCCCTGGCACCTTACTGATCACCTATGTACAAGTCATGAAAGCAGGCATGCTGTGATTGGTTGGGGTCCAACGCCTGCCATGTCTCTTTGCCAATTTACAGCAAAAATGTATAACTCTGTGATTGCATAATTTGACATAGTGACCATCTTGAACGACCAAAATGTCATGTGGTCTGACCCCGGCATTGGGATTTAATCAAGATGGCTAATTCACCTGTATGTCTTAACTGTGTAATTTAATTATGTTTTGTTGCCTAGCAGGTACTGTAGCCTTACTTTACACAGTTTTATTCTCCCTGTATATATCTATGATTCCCACGCATAATTTGTCCTTTCTTCCATCCCATTTCCATGTCTCCTCTCTATCACTTCCTCCCTCCTGGGTTAGCTTTGCAGCCTAGCCTGTGGGCCCAGGGATGTTGTATTAATTAACTCGCATCACTACACTCTCATCAAGCTGCCGGTAAATGGCCTCGCTCCAACTTTCCCTCCTGGAGCGTACCAAGATGGCAGCATCAGTAAACAATTTCAAATTTACAGTACTGCAGTCACAGCGGCGAGGCCCCTGCTACTCCTTACAATGAGGAAAGGCAGGCTGGAGCGTGCAATTCAAACAGAGCCTCGCTTTACATGCTGCTGTGTGGTTTAATATGTAAATGTATTTTTATTAGACTCAAACTGCCATTGCAGTCATCTATTTTCCCTCTACCTCTTTGACGTCTGTGATTTGCAATTGCTGCTCGGAACAAAGTACAATCTGTTTTAATGTGCACTGCAGTACGGAATGTGCCTATTGCTCAGCGGTGGAGCAGTCATAAACAACTTTGTATACCTTTTACGTGGCGTGATTAAAATGGGTGCAAATCTTTGTCAATATTAACATGGTTTGACAAGCAACCATGCAAATGACTCTGCTCCTCAGAGAGTGTGCAGACTATAATGAGGTAAATGTTACAGTGGGTTTCTGTAGCATTGGAGCTGAGCTGCTGAGGAAACTCAAGGTAGGTAAATACAACCCACAACCCCAGAGGATTCCCAAGCCTTACTTTAGCTTGGAATAGCAGCTACACATAATAAATTACAAAAATAATGGACATCTTAGTAAATTGTTTTGTAAGAAAAGCTAACTAGTTTAAAGTTTGCACTTTTTTGGTTTGTTTAAAAGCCATATTTACCCCTGTATTCATAGTTTATGCTTGTACGTGGGTATGTATGATGGTTTAACGGTGGTTTAAGCCTTGGCAGATCATGTTTGTTTTCATTTCGGTTTGTCCTAAAACACACTAATTAATGCTTGATTAATTCCACAATAAATCCATCCATATAAATCAAAATGAATTAATGCAGAGCTCAAAACATCTATCTTTGGAGCTTAAAAAAACAACAGATGAATATGTTTTACTACCTTAATGGATGGATTACTAAATAGACCTAATGGACACAGGCCTAGGGGCCCAAGAGGTCCCGGGGCCCCTGGGCATAAAGTTTGTCCTCATCGCCACAAACTGAAGATCGAACAACGGCAGCACCTGAAAGTCCTGCTTTACTTAGAAGAGATGCAAAAAGCCTACAAAGAGTCAAATGCCAAAGAGTACTTAGAGACACAAAATGCCATAGAGATGAAAATGACTACAAAGAGATGCAAATCAACTACAAAAGATGCAAAACAACTATAAAGTGAGCACAAAGAGACTCATAACGACCACAGAGAGAGATTACTACATGGAGACACAAAACTACATAGATGCAAAAGGACTACATAAAGACTTTAAGCAACTACAAATATACTCTAAATAAAAGAGACACAAAATGACTATAAGGAGATGCTAAATGATTACAAAGGGATGCAAAACAACCACAAAAAGAGTTACATTTTGTAGTTGTAAAATGAACAAAAAAGATACAGAACATCCAAAAAGAAACACAAAACAACCACACATTACATACATTTTACATGCCTGTGTCCATGCTTCTGTGCTATTTAAACAACTCCCTTTCAATGTTAAGAATCTCAAACGCAGCATCCTCACACTGAATCCAACCTGAGTTGGTCAGGACCATCTAAGTGAAATGCAATAAGCTAAGAAAACGAGTGAGTCACGCTACCAACAGTGCAACACAGCAGCTTTTCATTCTGAAGGCCAAGCACATAAATACACCGACCTAGCATCATCTATAAACAATGATCTGAGGCTTTTATTTTCCTGTGGACATAGCTTCTGTCTGTTTTCTCTCTCAGTGTCAGCAGTGGGCGAAAATAGCCCTCACAGAGACACACCCAGAAGAGTCAAATCAAACATCATTATTCCCTGGGTAAATATTGTGAAGAGATCTCATCACCACTGGCTGTAAAGGAAATGAGGGACGAGGCACTATTCCTGGTGTGCTCTGGTCAACTATAAATCAGGCCTTATTATATGAGAACAGACGCTGGCGAGGAAGCCAGCAGCTACTTCACCGTCCGCCTACCACACAGCGATGCGAGACAATGCATAAATGTATGGACACATCATGAAGCTGATGTGCAACACACAGAAACTGACTTTAGGACAAACTGATACAATCATGCTGAGCTTTCATCACAGCCTCATACATACAGTATATCAACACACACAGTGACCTGTTGCAATCGGAGTGTCTAAAAATACATACATGTTATTGGTGTCTTTGTTTCACACCCAAAATAGACGATGTATGAGCAAAAGAAATGGAGGGACATCAGCTTAGTGAACATTGCTGAGATCTGAGGTAAAATTAAACTACAGTAGTGACCTGAAACTCAGAAGGTGCTCCGCATTGCCCACCATAGACATTCATATCATTGCTTGCAGTAGTTGCTGTGCAAGTGATAGAAAATTGCCAGAACTGCAGCAGCTCATCAGTCTGACTTGAAGAACCTGACACTCATGTTGAATCCAGCTACAGCTGCTGCACAACAGGAGTGTGATTCTCCTTACCTGAGACAATTTCTTGGGGATTTTACTAGGGTAAAATACAGTGACATAAACAGTTTCATAAACATCATAATAAAGGTGTAAATGACAACAATGCAGTGGCTACAACTACTACCCCCCCCCCACAATATGTTTGCTATTTGCTATTGTTTTATGGATATTGGTACCATATTGGAAAGTCATGTTACTGATAATAAAATGGTAACCCTAAACGTTTATATAATAAGTAACTACATGACTCAACTTGCACAACAACCACAAGGTGGTAAAGTAAGCTATAAATCCAATTTAGCCTTGTTGGATTCATACTGACACATGCATTCTTTTAAGGGGCTTTCATCCATTTATTTTACTTAACTAGTTTGCGGATAGTTTTATGATTATTGCCTAATGGATCGTACATTACATTGTAAGCACAAAAGGAGTTACTCAAGGATCTATTTTGGATCCTTTCCTTTTCACTATACATGAATGAAATTGAATCGCATTTAGGTACAATATGAGTATATCATGAGCATATTGTAATGCTCAAAGTAACGTGGCTATTGAACAACTGCAGCTTGCTTTTACAAATACAAACCCAATTCCAATGAAGTTGGGGCGTTGTGGAAAACGTAAATAAAAACAGAATACAATGATTTGCAAATTCTTTCTAACCTATATTCAATTGAATACACTACAAAGACAATATATTTAATGTTCAAACTTTGTTTTTTTGGCAAATATTCACTCATTTTGAATTTGATGCCTGAAACACGTTCCAAAAAAGCTGGGACAGGGGCAACAAAAGACTGGGAAAGTTGAGGAATGCTAAAAACAAAAACAAAAAAACAGTTTGAAACATACCACAGGTGAACAGGTTGATTGGTCATGATTGGGTATTAAAGGAGCATCCCCAAAAGCCTCAGTCATTCACAAGCAAGGATGTGGTGAGGTTCACCACTCTGTGAACAACTGCATGAGCAAATAGTCCAACAGTTTAAGAACTTTCTCAATGTACAATTGCAAGGAATTTGGGGATTTCAAAATCCACAGTCCATAATATCATCAAAAGATGAAGGATATTACCACTTGGGCTCAGGAACACTTCGGAAAATCATTATCAGATAACACAGTTTGTCGCTACATCTACAAGTGCAAGTGAAAACTCTACCATGAAAAGCGAAAGCCATATATCAACAACACCCAGAAATGCCACCAGCTTCTCTGGGCCCAAGCTCATCTGTGATGGACTGAAGCAAAGAGGAAAAGTGTGCTGTGGTCTGACATTTCAAATTGTTTTTGGAAATCATGGACGTCATGTGCTCCGGGCCAAAGAGGAAAAGAACCATCCAGATTGTTATCAGCGCAAATTTCAAAAGCCAGCATCTGTGATGGTATTGGGGGTGTGTTAGTGCCCATGGCATGGGTAACTTGCACATCTGTGACGGCACCATTAATGCTGAAAGGTACATACAAGTTATGGAGCAACATATGCTGCCATCCAAGCAGTGTCTTTTTCAGACACATCCCTGCCAATTTCAGCAAGACAATGCCAAGCCACATTCTGCATGTGTTACAACAGCGTGGCTTCATAGTAAAAGAGTGCAGGTACTAGACTGGCCTGCCTGCAGTCCAGACCTGTCTCCCATTGAAAATGTGTGGTCAGTATGAAGCACAAAATACGACAACGGAGACTCCGGATTGTTGAGCAACTGAAGTTGTACATCAAGCAAGAATGGGAAAGAATTCCAGTTTGTACCTTACATACTTTGTAGTGTATTCAATTGAATATACAGTAGGTTGAAAAGGATTTGCAAATCATTGTATTCTGTTTTTATTTACGTTTTACACAACGTCCCAACTTCATTGGAATTAGGGTTTACATCAAAAGAGCGTTTTAAATGTAGACAAAAATAATTAATATTCTTTATCTTTAAACTAGCATTCTTTATTAAACGTTATTGAATGATCCACTTGTGATCAATGACAAAGTCATCCATGTCAAAGCTTCAACTGACGAATTAAAGGTAAAGATAACTTTTTTTCTGTTTCCTCTGATCCTAAAGACGTAATTAGGTCCAATCAATCTGACTCTGTCATTTACGAACGTAGGTCAAGTTTCACTCTCAAACCATCAGACGCTCTAGATCTATCACTATGCTGTTTCTTTTCATGTGTATCTTGTTTTTGACTTGCAAATTGCACACATTTGTAAAAGAGGGCACTTGCCACTCAGTCTCCAAATGTAAATTAAGTTTGAACTTAAATATATTACAAATAATGCTGTATCTGGTCTTGATTTTAATATTTTATTAACTGCCGGACGGTTGATTTAATCAAAACAGCGAACACTGTTGACCATTTCACCACAGAAGTCGACTTGAGCTACAATTCACAAGTGGCTTTTCTATATTCACCACAAAGGTTTTAAAAAATTGTTTTTTCTCCTCTTATTTGTTATATCAGTAGTTTTATAAAGCTTAATTGAACCAACTAACAAATTAGTTGATCTCCTATTGCACTCCTGTCTAAATCTATAATAAACCTGTCTGCTGTATATTCTGTTAACCAGAAGGGGCCCCTAGTGAACACTCCCTGGAGAGATGAACCCGTTTTCCAAAACTGTTGTCTGGAAAACTTCACTGCTTTAAAAAAGCCTTGTTTGCTCATCACTATAAACAAGACTTGTCAATAGCAATCACTGGCAGAACCGCCTATGTCCCTTAGACGGGGGCTGGAGCCCTCAGTAGTTTCCTCCGAGATTAAACTTGTCTTTCATTTGCAAAATCAACAGTCAGAGGAGGCATGGATTTCCTTTCCTTTCTCCTCAGACTATTGGCGGGAGCTGAAAAAGAGAGAGTGACAGAGGAAGAAGCTTTGTTTTGATGATTGCTATACTTGTGCCGGAGGCTTGCCACAGCCGTTATTCTTTGGGCTTGTTTTGCGTGGGGGTTGAGAGAGAGATTTTTCCGTGGCACTGCAAAATGAGAAATGACATGGTTTTCCCAAACGTGGCGCCTCATCGGCCTGTTATGGATTAGTTAAGGCTGTTATTCTAATCTGCACCCCTTTTCTTCACTGCCTCATTATGGAATGGAGGTGCCAAGGCCTCATAGGGAGAATAACATGGAGCCCTGTTAAGAATCGTTATATATGATAGATGATGCCTTGTTGATGGAAGTCAGCGTTGATCTGACAGGGCTGCATGAAGCCATGCTCCAACCATTTGTGATGTAAGAACTTAAATCCAATCACTGAACATGTTTGACCGTGGACTGCAAGAAATAGGGAGACAGCAGAACAAGGTCGTATACTGAGCAGAATGTCTTTGATGTCTGAAAAATGGAAATATGATGCAAAAGAGAAGCATTCAACATGGTATACTACACTGTGTAAGCCACATGGCATTTCTGTCAGTGGCAGCAGGGATAGAGGGACGCTTCTGTGGTGAATTTTAAAAAAGGGTCTTATTTCCTTTGACCTTCACCATTTAATTAATTTCAAGCCGGTCAAAAATGCTACTTTAACTCCATTTCGCAGTTTTCAACTTTGCAATTAACTAATTTGAATATGTACGCAATCAACAAGGACCACTGATGCCCACTTATCCTCTGAAATAGACAGGTGCAACACGTCTAGCCCTTCGTAACCACTGTTAAAAAGAATATTTCAGGGAGTGCTTAATGGAAGAACCTCTCACAAAGAGAAGGTACTTGTGAATTTACCTGTGAATTATCCGTGACACTGGGCCATTAAAGGGATCATATACAAGTCACATAAAAGACCACTATTCATCCACTCTACCCCAATCAGCTTAAAGGCCTTTTCATTTAAAACATTCAAGAGCGTTTCATCAGTAGATGAAAGACAATATTCTACAGAGGACAAATACTCAGTGATCAACTGTGCATAGGGATCACTGTAAATCACAGGAGAATGAGATGAATGACACAAATGCATTTTAACTTGGAGGGTCAAGCAGTGAGGTTTGTGCGGTCGTAATGTCAATGACCACGCAAACAAGCTCCTTGGCAACTGGTTTACTGGCAACTAGGTGGGTAGCACCATTTACCATGGAGACATAGAAGAACAAAATATAGCAGCACATTTGTGTTGAAAAACACCTTCTGGGCCCGTATTTATCAAGCTTCTCAAAGTGCCATTATAGTCAAACTAAAGTATGAAAGCATGTTATTACATTTCTTGATGCTAAGAATCACTCTTACTCTCCCAGTTATTTAAGACAGCTCGAGAGGTCTCTCACGTAGCTAGGAGTTACCAGTAGGGGCTTTTGATGGCACTGAGGAGACAGAGACGTGCGCAAATCTTTCAGGATAGGATTTGGTTTTTTTTAAATGTTTGACGGTGAGCAGTTAATCAAACACTATCGTTTTGACAGAGCAGGCATAAAATATCATAAAATCTAGGCTAGATATAGGTAGGTCAGTACAGCACACCGGTTTAAAATTTGTAATTAAGACATGGTGGAAAAAGTATTTATCTTTTATTTCCAATGTTTATATAATAATGTACTCTCTTGAAAATTCTTACAGTAATGTCAAATGTGTGTTGAATGTAAACCCCTTTTAGGAATTTCACCATTCAATGTGAATTTATCTGAGAATATTCTTAAATAAGGAAATCTATTCAGTGATTGGTCCATGCCTATGTCATAATCCAAAATCCTGTTTGTGGCACAGCAAAGTGTTGTGAATCATCTAAGACTGACACTTAAGATATAGTCCTACACTTCACTTAAATTACAACTGAGATGCTCGATAACTAACTTTTAAGCGCAGCTTTGAGCCAAGAATGTTTTTACTCTTAAGTCAATTCTTAGCAGTGTACTTGTAATTCTCAGAGGCTTAATAAATACGGGCCCTGGTCTTTACAGTTACACAGGCAAAAATGGGACTTCAAGTAAGTTCAAATACTGCCAACCAAACTCACGCATCTGAAACATGTCTATGTTGCTGCAAGCTAGACGCTTTATTTTGTCTCAACAAGCTTTGCATGCAAACTTCCTCACTCTGTGTTTAAGACATGAACCATGTTTGTATCAAACCGATGCTGAGTAACGTAGTGAAAGTAAATACACGTTATCGTACATTTTGTTGATTCATTCCAATTCTGGCCCTTAAATGAACTGTAGCTAATTTGTTGTGCAATATCTGCGAACGAGAAAATTATGCATCTCACCATGTTTTATTGTTTCAAAATTACTGTGGTGGACTCCTCAGGAGTGTCAAGTGCTGCTTAAACCCAAAACACTAAATCTGTAAAAAAAAAAAAACATAGTTACTGCAGAAGACTGCATCATTGGTGACATGTTATTGCCTTATCACATAGAAACATGCACATATATCTTATCCAGTTCAGAAATCTGTAACTGAATTATATCTCACTAAACACAGTCCTGTTAAAACATTTTTTTTGACTACAGTCAGAAAGTTTTCCCACAACCAGGTACACAAATATAATTTGAAACCAATTCTATCAGGGCAGATGACACCATTTCAAGTCAGCTTTCTCAGACTAGCCCTGAAAATCAACAATTTTAAGTGAAAAACTCTATAGAGGCCAGTCAGATAAATTATTAACTGCGTTAAATTATAACTTCCAATCAGCCAGAGTAGATAATCAAAAGGGCCTGCATGACCATCTTGACAAAGAACATTTTGGTCTAGTCTTACTGTAAGTCCATAAAAACTAGAATTGGAGTACAGGTAAGGAAAACTCAAAAATACAAATACTGTAAATGCCAAAGAAATCTAAACTATTCCAACTGAAGCTATCCTGTTTGTTATTAATTCAATGTTCTAAGCCTAGAATAGTTAGGTGTATTACTTGCAATGCTTTATGTTGGGCCTACAGGATAGTATCTCACATTCAGGTCAATCCAGAGTTTTATTAAGTTTTCAATGCATACCAGTTTCATAGTGTTAACCCTGGCAAGGAATTTGTCAGTATGGAAAATGCTGATGTTCCAACTTATGCAGATTTGTCACTTTTGTGTGCAAAACATCCTGTAATTAAAAAAACTCCTATTATCCCATTTATCTGTGCATAAATACAGTACAAGCTCTCAACATAGTGTAGGAGAGTACCATGAGATGAAGGCTTTTTGCTTTGGTTATATAGGGGGATCCAAACAGGAGGGTAGGTGCAAATTATAAATGAGCATAATAGAAACCTGGTGGGCCATAAATCACATCAGCAGACAGACCATATGCATATGTTTACGTGCGCCTGCTGACATCAGCAATTCTGGACAAATTGTACAAGCATGTTTTATTCATCTCCTGTCCCATTGCTACAGTATGTTAGGTTTCACAAGTGCAAGGGGGCAGTTAAGAGCGTGAGAGCAGCAAATGGTTGGCATGATAATGGAGTGAACCCTTTCTTCATTAACACAGACTGAAATGTAGGGTAGGCTAAAGACAAAATGTAGAGGACAAAGTGCTGGAGTGCAAATCTCCACATACTATCCATGTGGGAGCTGCAGGTCAAAGCTACATCACTTTACAGCTACTGTACATCAAGGGCATACAGGATAACAGGTTTTTTTTATACCCTAGAAAATTCAACAAATATGCAAAAAAAGTGCAAAAAGCTAAACCACAATCAATTAGTTATCAAGCCAGCAAAGACAACTAAACTGTAAAACTTAGTTAGCTGCAAGTAATGGTTTAGTTGAAATTGTTAAACATAAATGAAATGGGTAAAATATTGTACTAAATGTAAGGGATTAAGTCAAAAATATTTAACTAAAAGAAACTGATTAAAAGTTGCAACTGCTAAAAGTAATAAATAAAAGGTTGAAATAGTTAGCTAGCTAAAAGTGATGGATAAATGGTTGAAATAGCTAATAGTAATAAATAAAAGGTTGAAATAGTTAGCTAAAGGTAACAGATATACAGTTAAAATAGATACCTTAAAGTAACAGATAACTGTTTAGTTAGCCTAAAGTAAGATTATTAAAATAGTTAGATTGAAGTAACAGATAAACAGTTGAAATAGTTTGCTTAAAGAAATAGCTA
Source organism: Sander lucioperca (assembly GCF_008315115.2). NCBI lineage: Eukaryota > Metazoa > Chordata > Actinopteri > Perciformes > Percidae > Sander > Sander lucioperca. The sequence goes on from NC_050189.1 coordinate 22,552,162, forward strand.
AAGCTTCAATTGCCAAATGTAATGGAAGGGTTAAAATAAATACCTAAAAGTGATGGATAATGAAATAATTCCCTAAAAACAAATGGCTGTTACATTCATTTTGATTCTCCATCACAATTTAATATTTTGTCCTTTGCATAAGACACCACTCAGGACGGGACTCGTGGGACTACGGATGGAAATTAGCCCTTGGCTACAATCCGGCATGTTTACATGCATGTATTCCATGTTTGTTCATTAACATGCACTGTCCCAATCAAATAAATAAATTAAAAAAAAAAAAAAAAAGGATAAAATGGTGTCCTCTTCAAAGTTAAAAGCCCATTTTGTCCCTGTTGGTACTATTACTTGTACTATTTTGTGATCTGAATGACTGCTTACCCAAAGCATTAAAAAAAAAAAAAATCTGTTTCTTTATGTCAAGTAGCAGAGGGATATGACATCAACTTACACCAACTCATCTGTGATGGCCATTAACTGCTGAAGCCTAATCCTATTTCAACTAGCAGCATGTAATCACAACATACAGCTAGAGGATGCCCAATCACAATGTGTCTGCATTGATAAGACCACTTTCAGCTGGGAGAAGAGCATCAAACATGCCAGATAAAAACTAAACATGCGGTCACTCAGCCAAAGCTCCTAACATAAATATCGGTTTCCAGTGAAGGACAACAAACCAAAAAAGTGCCATGTAACACTGACATACATGATGCTTTCAACTGCAACATGACTCCTTTTATAGTAAAAACTGCTGTCAGGAAAGATTATTTCTGCTCTAACATGCAGGCTAATGGAACAGTAAATATCGGAGACTATGAAAGCTTTTTAGGCAACACACATATTAGCCTCCTTAACTTCTGCTACCCAAACACAGTGCTAGAATGCCTACATGATTGAACATGCCATAAATATTGTTTTCATTAAACTGAGCAACGGGCTGGAACTTTAACCCAAACAGTAAATGCTTTAAAGAAGCTTTCTTTACAAAAAGGAAGTGGGGTTTCTTCAGCTGCCCCTCCCCCCCATCTGCATCCTTGCAATGCCAAATGACAGTCGGGCAGTGTAAGGTGGCTGCGCAGTAGGGAAGCGCACTTCAAAGCTGGCCATTTCATCTTCAGCGAGGCTGTCTGCCTCAAGTGGAGCATGAGAGAAAAAAGGGGAAAAAAGAAAATCAATTCTCTAAATCAGGCTTCTTCCTTCAAGTCGTGTGCTACTCTTTGACGGTGCATACAAGCCAGCACCTGAACTCTGCCCCAATTACCTGGAGGTTATTTGAGAATATATTAGCATTTTTCAGACATTTGAATTTAAAAACAGGGTATTTAAATTACTATGCATCTGTTTATCATTTATCCTCAATGCCGTGCAAGTATTAATCGAAAAGTGTAGAAACATGACCACCACCATGAATACCAATCAATCATCCATCACTGGAACAAAAAACTGTTCTTAAAACATTTGAGATAAACCCCCGCTTATGAACGATAGGTATTGCACTGATTATAACAAGGCAAAACAGTACAATTCAGTGTTTGAATTGGGGTACATCAAAGCAATAGTTTGACGTTTTATGAAATAGACTCACTTGGTTGCCAAAAGTTAGATAAGATTGATGCCTCACTTCTGCCAAACAGTTTGCTAAGTTTAGCACAAAGAGTAGAAGCAAAGGGAGACAGCTTTAACCAAAAAGGTAAAAAAAAATTAACTGCCTCCCACTACCTTGAAAGCTCACTAATGAACATGTTATACCTTTGTTTAATCCCTACAAAAAAGAAAATGTAAAAATCTTAATTTATGGTTTTACAAGGTTAAGTGGACTTTGATACCTTGGCCAGGACAACAAGACTCCAGTGATCTTCAGGTTCTCGTAGACCGATTTTCTTTAGAAAGCAAAGCACTTAGATGAATTAAATACAATTATAATGGGTGTACTCTCTGCTTAGAGTTGGAAAAATGTAAGAATTGTAATTTAACAAGACAGAATAGTGAGGAAATTATGAATTGCTTACAGTTTTACATATTAAATAAAAAAAAAAACATTTTTAGAGGAATGATGGCATCCATTCACAAATCTGCATTGCCCTTCAACTTATTTATTGATGTACTGAACATGAAAAAAATCCAAAGTATCCAAACACAAAGTAAATAACATGTACATCCTTTTAAATACTCAACAAAAGATATTCTATTCCAAAAATGCTGTGAACCAAGTCAGACTATACAACTTCAAATAAATAATTATTCTTATATTAAGAATTGAGATAAGAGGGGTGGGAGGGGCCATTTCTTCATGCCAGACCATCAGCACAATTTGTCAAGACCAAATCATCATGAAGAAGTTACAAAAAGAAAGTTATTTTCAACAATGACTGGTCAGGCATGAGAAACGTAGTCTCTACCCCACAGCAGCAAGTATCACAACTCATCTAGACTTAAATTTAACTTTTACAAGTAACACAAAGAAGGAATAGATAAACAAGAAAAAGCAGTTGCAAAGATAATTATATAATGCATAGCACACTGCTCATTTAAGGGGAAGCATGACTAGTAATTGGTTTAAATACCAAGCAGGATGCATGTGCAGTATTCAGTGCATCTAAGGCTCGACTAGCCTCCATTTGTTTGTTCAAGATTACCGAGATGTTGTTTGACAAACACTTGCTATCGTTAATGGAACTGCTTCACTGACCTTACCCCAAAGTGAATAAAGCAATATACACCTTTTTACGATTTTAAAGACAGGTTATATGCATTACGTATATATATGAGTATGAAAAAAAAAAAAAAAAACTAATCAAATAGTTTCAAAACTGTGGTTTATATCCATTCTTTACCACATAAATATATATCTATAATGTTTATATATATAAAAAAACAAAAACATGTCTATAGTTTAATATCTTTTTTTTTTTTTTTTTTTAATGAAGCAAGACTATCTACAGACCAAACAACCAACAAATTTGATGCACTGTAATGCTAGTCCATGGGACAACAAATCAAGGATTTCAACTGAAGGGAAACTAAAATGTAAAGGTTAATATCCAAATCAAAAAATACCTTACATACTCAAAAGATAAAAAAAAAAAACGATATATATAATATCACACTTTCCGATGAAGTCCAAACAAGAAACAAAAGAAGTCTGCCAAATACTCAACATAAAAAAGGACTTATTTACATAGCTCAAAGCTCAGGAGTAATCCGTTCTATTCTTCAGACTAGTTTTTCTTAAGCTGCTGCCTTCATTGGCTTGTCCTCAATCTTTCATACAAAGTATGTAAAAACTCTTATTGGTCGATATTAAGACAAAATCAGTCTAATGATATATCGTAGGTACACCACAAAACACCACAAGCTCTGTCTGAAGGGAATCCTTTAGGAAGAACTGATTTTTATCCCCCATTTACGTTTTAAGATATCTCCACGTTATAATTTTGCATGCACTTTTTGCGAATAAACCTTTGTATTTTTGTCCGTTTCCAAATCATCAAAAAGCGAGTTGCTAGTCATAACAACCAGGATGACGGGGAACCCACAGATGATTTTACAAACGAAACCAGCACTGCCATTGATTCTAGAATCTAAAGATAATACAAAGATCTCAAAAGGTATCTTTTACATCATAAATCTCCCCAGAAATTTCAACCGCTGCAAACTTTCCTGTAAAGTTCAAAAGCTCACAAGGTGTCATATGAAGATATTTCTCAAAGTATCCAAGTCAAAATATTTTGTTCCAGGTCCTGTAAAAAGTTTCTCCAAATTTTTCTTTTTATAAAAATAGATGCTTTTTAAACCCACATCAAAGAGGTTCTTAGCTCTTTGGCAAGGTACTGCTTTAAGAATTTTTTTTTGTCTTTTATCCATTAAGTTTACAATAAGCAACATTATGCAGCCAACCAATAACCAACTCATAATACAATAAACTGAATACTTCCAAAATCAACAAAACTGCATATAGCTCAAAATAAGTACTCGCTAACCACTGAAGGCATAACGCACCTAAGGCAAATCAGGACACAGAAAAATACAAAGAAAATCACTACACATAACCTTACAAGACTTACTTTTTCAAAGCAGATGTGCAACAAAATGACAAAACCTATAGTACCGTTATAGATGGTCCATCTGTAAAGACAGCAAGAGAATTCAACATCACAGGCAATAGAACCTGCAGTATTTTCTGTTTTAAAGTATATTGAGAAGATTCAAAGCGTAGCAATGAAAAAGAAAAAAAAAAAAAAAAAAAAAAAAAAAAAATCACATTGTTGGACACTAAGTTTTGTTTTTCTTCGTAACACTGATTTACAAAGCTGTTTTTGTTTTACTAATGTAGAAAGTTACGGTCAATGCACTTCCATTTTCTGCTGAGTTTTCTAGAAACATTCTCAGTAGGTATTAGGCTTTGTGTGTTTTGTTGGTTTTGAATGAGACTTGCAGCACTCTGTCCCCGAGGCGGTATCCATTCAAGCTGGCGATGGCCACGGCTGCCTCATCGTAGTTGGTCATGGTGACAAAACCAAATCCTTTACACTTGTTTGTGTTGAAGTCGCGAATAACCTTGACATTTGTGACGGCACCAAACGGCCCAAACATCTGCCAAAGGATGCTCTCATCTGCGTCTGGAGCCAAGTTGTAGACAAAGATACACCAGCCAGTGCCTGCATGCCCTGGGATGTTGATGCCAGCCAAGCTGGTCACCCCGTCAATGGCCATGGGGGAGAACCTGCTGTAAAAGACAAAAAGTAACATGGTTTAAGGCAAGAGCCAAAATGAGGACAAAATGGGCCTTTTAGAAGATGAGATTGTGCCAACAAGCATAACAGAATCTGACAAGTCTCTACAGAGATCAGCACTAGCCATGTTTCATTCTGAGCAGTGTTTACATTGCTTCTACAGTCAGTGTTAACACCCTCCTTTTTATTAAAAATCATTAGATGTTCAAGTTATTTTTTAAAAGTAAATATTTTTCTTCAGCTGGACAAGTTAAAAAGTCAACCTGGTCAAAGACAAAAAGGTGAGCCGTCATTCTGACTAAACATGCAATGCACACCATCTATCTCATCTATCGCAGTTGCGATTATTATGCCAGTATAACACTTGTTAAAAACCGATTTTTGAGCTCATTTGCCTTTAAAGAAAGGATCACAGACTTATTTACTCAAAAACAGGCAAACTCTATTGGTAAATAAGTACCATATTAAAGTTGGAGTCTGTGCCAAGACCGTTATGAAAAGGCACACAAAAGCCCTAGCAATTGGTAAATGTGGTTTTGCAGTTTGAAGAAACGAAATTCAAAGTGCATGAAAAGCCTATGAATTATTGCAGCAGGTGTCACATAAGATTAGCTGCTCCAGTTGGCCTCTCGGGGAACATCCACCATGACAGGTATGCTCCCAGCATCAAGGACACGCAGAGAGATTTGGGAACGAAGACGTCAGCCAATGAGAAGGGCAGAAGAAAAATCACAAGTCTATTGTCGCCAGTGACGGGCCTTTGAGTTTTCAGGGGATTGGACTTCAATCATACTTGAGGAAGGCATTTTTATGAAACTGTACTAAGACAAACTGGTATCCTGGCGAATCCTGAAAGATGTCTGACGCAACAAAGTTTAAAACAGGACAGGGTTGTCCATAATAGATCAAGGTAAAAATATGGAGCTCAAAATACAAGTATGCAATTATGTGCAATAGCAAGTAAGACATTGTAAAATTCTGTCCTTTGTTATGTAGACAAGCAGTGTAGTCTTTAATCTAGACATGTTGTGACATTATGTCAAGATTAAAGCACTTCACTGCATCACTGTCACTGACCTTATCCTATACAGTCACTAACCTTAGTTTAGAGAGGTATCAAGTAATTATCAGTCAAAATCAAATTTAAAGCACAAATCACTGAACTTGCTCAAATTTAACTTACAGAACTGTACATAACTGATTAAAGTGTATGTTGTAGAGTCCGGCTAATAGATACATACATACTTTATTCATCCTGAGGGAAATTTTTGTATAATGTTAATATGACAGAAGGCCATCATAATAGCCACTAATCAGATAAACAGTATCAGCTTTAATGTTAGGAAGGTATGCTTGAGGTCATTTAGAAATGTGTAATTATCACACAGTCCTTGTTCAGCAGCACAGTCCAGACTCTACTGCTTTTAACACTCTGCAGTTGAATGAATTATAACTGCTGTCTCAGGTACCTATCTATATAGCATGGTGGCTAAGTGCTTAAGACTGCTATTTGATATTTAGAAGGTTCTGGGTTTGAATGCCACTGGGGCCTTGTTGTGTGACAAGTTCACCCTGTGCGTATTATATACATGTAGAAGAAGTGTGCCAATGGGGATTTAAGATATAACTGGTAAACCAATTTCACATGATTGGTAATACTTAAACTGAAAGTGTGCTGATGTATATCAGCAGAACTTATTTATCCCCCAAATCAGCGTCATCCCCAAGAATCCAGTATCCAGCTCTACTGTATTGTGGCAGAGGGAAAGTGATTGTTCCAGGTCAGAGGAGCAGGTAGTCTTTAGTAACACCCATCACTGGTCTCTTCCTAGGAGCATATTTGGCTCTGGTCCTCCCTTTCCTACTCGTAACATACACAAGTCTACCTTTCTGCATCTTGCAAACATGCTAAATATTTACATTATCACTCGCTGTTAAGCAACAGCCTAATTCATTCACACCGACTGCATTATGTATATGTCTGAGAGGGGAGTACTAATTCATGCACACAGAAGCTTTTTCCTTTGATCAACAACCTCATATTAGATCAGCGCTACCTTATGCAGTGTTAAATACCTACGCAATGTTGCCAAGAGCTCATGCAGGGAAAAATAAACATAAGAAAAAGGAAAGGTATCCGATCAACTCCCTCATGTCAGGTCTGAATTTCCCTCAGGATCAATTATGGCAGGCTATGAAATCTAAAAATGAAAATCAATTTACCTTTTGACTCCATAGGCCATGTTCAGCAGATTGTCCAACCTAAAACACACACACACACACACACACACACACACACACACAATAAAGGAAGCTTTTCATGAGGTTGATGATGCATTTTGACAGGAGTAATATCTCTGATAAAAGTTTGTTCCATTCAAGAGACCATCATTAACCTGTTCATTAAACTTTTTAATCAAAATTCTACCTACACAATACAGCCAAACGGACAAATTCTGTTTATATAGAAAGTGCAGGTTATGTTAAAAATACTCCAGCTTTCACAGCATTCTATATAAAAATATAACATTTCCACAAATTGGGATTTTTGTGAGGTCAATCAGTGGACTGAAGAGCAAATTCACATATGGATTCATTTTCATATGTATGGCCACTAAGTAGGCTAACTGACAAAAACGTTTTTCAGACATCTACTGATTTATTCACCAGAGTATTGCTCATCTCATTTTCATATTTGTCAAAATCTGCTCAAACCCAATTGTGTGAAAGGCCTACATCTGCAACAGGAGGAACACAGCAAAGTTGGAAATGTGAATATGGGGAAGAACTATAATTCTGTCCAGAGTATTGAGCTCCAACACAGAAATATATATATATATATATATATATATATATATATATATATAAAAAATACTGCTGAGAGACAATTGAAATGATAATTTCAAATAGCCTCAGAGGGTCAACAGACTCAAAAGCACTAGCAGTATTAACCATACTTGGGTCTAATCAGATTATTTTTGTTGTGCCCCTTTTACCTGAAGCGTTGTGCCTGCTGTGCGAGGGGTCCTGGGTACCTTCGATTGGGTGACTGATACAGCTGGGACAGCAGTGCCTGGCTGGTCTTCTGGCTCGGGTTATTTGCAAACTTGACTGTAATGGGTTCGGTGGCACCAGGCGGCTTCTGACAGTTAAGACCCTTGATGGCCTCTTCAGCCTCAACTCGCCGATCAAAACGAATGAAGCCAACCCCTCTGGAAACACCTGAGGAGTGTACATTAACATAAGATTAGTCATATGCTAAGTTTCTTTTGACAGCTATGAAAACATTCAGTAATGATATGCAGCATTAACTTCACTGTCACAGTCTAAACAGTAATTTAGGGGACACATAACTAAGTTTATTGGGGTGGATTTACACCTTACAAATTTACCAAATTATTTTTTTTTGTGATTACGTTATCTCATGACGGTTCTGCATTACCACGAACAGAACAAATAAAATGAAATTATTTTTCTACCACAACCTTCTGCATGTCTGCTGTGAGGATGCATCACTGCCCAGCAATACTACAAAGTTTTGAATCAATAGAAGTGAGAATACTTCTAATAGCTAAAAATCTGAATAATACAAATTATGGAAGAGAGTTTGCTGTAGCAGGCATTCAATTCCCAATTAGCAAAATGTGAGGTATATGAACAACCTTAAATACATTTCTATACAGAAAGGTGGATTAGCATAAGGAAATATGATCCACATCTAAAAATACTGCAAATACCGAAACACATACAAGAGGCAGAAGCACAAACATTAGTAGTGACCCATTCCAAATCAAGAAAAGCTGCAAATACCAAAAGAACAAGAGAAATGTGTAGAAAGAGAATAAACATGGGGAGGTGAATAAGCGAACTTGTTTTGATTGAGCACCAGCAACAATACAAAGCCTTCCAATCATGGGACATTTGTGGGCAGCTGGGAGACCAAGACCGAAGATCATGACATGCACAGACGTCCCAAGAAGACAGAAAGGGGTGGGGAAAAAAAATGAAGAAACTATTTTTTTGGGGACAGCCATGCATGTGTTTTTGCTTTTCGTCTTGTTTCTTCCTGCTGACTGACAATCAGCCTTGAGCTTCAGTATCTTTGCCAAGTCAAAAAAAGGTCCATCACTCCAGTACCCCATGTTGCTTGGGGTACTATTTCTTGCTGCACATTTGTTATTGTGATTGATTTGTTTTTTGTTAAATAAGTGCATTTCTCTGTTATGGTACAGTATTCGTTTGGACATTTTGTATGCATTCCAGTGTTAGTTTATTTCGTAATGTTTGTGCTTACATTCTTGTATGAGTTTTGTCCTTAAAAGCCACGCATTAAACAGGCATCAGAAAGCATGAGTACCTTTGTATAAAGCGTAAGTCTGTTAGTTTGTGACCAATAGCATGCTGCTTTCTGGGTTTCCCTTTTTCTTACAGTTGGATCACAGACTGTTCCATTAATACTAAAGTAAAACTGAAAGTGAATTCTCCAGATAAAAAGTGGATGTTTGAAAAATAAAGATAACCATAATGCACACCTGAAGGAATATCTTATGTTTCAGCAGGACACAGGCACAGAACCATTGGGAAATGTCTCAGTGAGAGATTCTGTTTATTAGTGTTTCATAAGGGTTCTGCTTCCTCATGACAGTTGAGAAATAGAGAATATAACTGCTCTAAATGCATTTCATTTCTTGCCATGAAACAGGCATTGCATATACTGTACACCCTAGGGATGGGAAGAGAAAGGGGGAGAAAGCAAGAGAGTAAGTGCAGGCAGAACAACGATTGCAGGGGAAAAGAAATTATGAAGCATTGAGTCCTGCTACTTGACACCTATTTCACATTCTATCCATCTATGCATATTTCAGAACACCTCTAGTGGAAAATTGCATTTTTGGGGACCTCATAACACCACCACCTCTGATAGATTTCTCAGGCCTGACTGTCATATTGTTAGGCAGTCACTAGGGGAAGGAGGGGAAAAACAGTAAGAAAATGGACAAAAAGAAAGCTGCCATGTCCTACTCACCAGTCACCTGGTCCACCAGAATGCGTGAGGTAATGATGCGTCCATACTGAGAGAAGAGCTGCTCCAGTTCTTTCTGAGTCATGGTTTTTGGCAAGCCACTGACATACAAATTTGCATCTCTGATTGAGGCGGAGCTTGGACGCGCATAGGAAACCTACAGACGGAGACAGTTCACATGACCATTAATACATTACTGCCTGTTTTAGCACATGCAGTGAACTCGCAAACCTCTAATACCTATAAGGTGTAGGCTATTCATCACATTTCATATTACATTTGTTCAAACTAACAGAAGCAGAGGAGCAGATGCTGTGACCCATTTTTAGTAGAGAGAATGCAAACACTTAACTCATAATTAACCGGACTAAGTTTTACTTACATATACTCATGCTATAGAGCTTGCGTCACTTTGTATGTGACACATTGATTCAATTATTAATGTGAAAACAAAAATGCTTAGTTAAAATGTTTGTACAATACTTTCTGATGTGTAATTTAAAAACAGTATGGTTTATCAGGTAACAGAAATAAAAATGCTGATACTATTTCAGTATATTTATAAATGCATTAAATTGTTCTTTTTTTTTTTCAAACAATTGCTATTAGTTGCATTTCTAATACAAGCACTCAGTTTCTGTTTTCCACTAAACTAGTGCAGTGCCCGTTTAAAACTTGCCTGTATGTAACGGGCCGATTGCTTGGCCTGTGGTATTGCTGCTTGTAGCTTTCTCCAGAACCATTGTACTCGAAAATAACTTACAGAAGGACCCCAAAGCACTTACATGCAACCCCACTGTATACTACTGATTGTGTACTTCTAGGAAAACATTGTACTACTACATTTACCTGACCGAGAAATGTTACTGGACGTTGCAGATTCAGATTTTACTCACAAGATAACAAAATGAAGTAATCACAAACATTTGCCTCATATACTCATGGTGGTGCACCATGCGCTACCCATCCGGCCCGTTATGAGAGCCAATCAGCAAAAATCGTCTTGAGAGAGAGACAGGGGCAGAAAAGGTAAAAGGCAATCAAAATAAAGAGTTTTTGTTTTAACTACATTTTAGTGTTGTCTTTTTTCAATGATGTTCCATGTTGATATTGCAACAGTCAGCATTTAATGACAGCGGTGCTGTCTCGTCACTATTATCGTTAATGAATTCAACACTTCAGCAGAGGTATTAATTTCTAAACAGGCTTAGGGGCTTGACGGTTATAAAGTACTGTTAAAGTATGGATTTAATTAGCGGAGGCATTTTGCTGACGGTAATGTTATTAGTGTGTTAACAGCACACTTACACAACCGGACCCGGGGTGAGTCTGAGTGAGACAAAGGAAGACGGCTCTCTTTGCCCGATCAAGCTCCGAGTCGGAAATTACGTTATAGTCCCGTGCTGGACCCGTTCATATGAGTCAGCCGTCTGTCACTCTGTGAACAGACAATCCACTTTGCAGTAGGGATGTCATGACACCAAAAATCAAGTACTAGTCGGTACCAATACCACCAAAAGTACACAATACCAAAGTCGATACCTCGAAAAGTCAATATAATAAAATAATAATACTTTATTATTATTTTTATAATAAGAATAATTATTATTTAACATTAATTGCTTTATTTAAACATTGGGGTGGGGCAGTGTCATGTCATCACTCTCTTCTGTCAGTTTTTCTTTTGTTTCAACTCTGTTTTAGAGTGGCGTGGAGGGGGCAAGGAGAGCGTGATTTACATGCTAGATTTCAGTGCTGCATTTGATGTGACTGATCATGATCTCTTGATTGGTAAATTTATTTGTTATGGTTTTAAACACTCAGCTATTTTGTGGTTAAGAAGTTACCTGTCCGGTAGATCACAGAGAGTATATTACAATGGCACTTTTTCAAACAGCAAGGTGTTCGACTGTGGTGTTCCACAGGGGAGTTGCCTTGGGCCTCTTCTTTTTGCAATATTTATCAATGATCTGCCACTTGCAACTGGGCAGGCAAGTTTGACAATGTACGCTGATGATTCTACCCTCCATTATGCCACATCCACATGCTCTGAGCTTAATCAGGTTCTATCTAGTGAGCTCAACATCATACTTAATTGGATAAAAACAAAGTTGTGCTTAATGCATCAAAACTGCCTGCATGATATTTAGCTCTAAAAATAAATTAGCACATGGGCCTGAAATGAATCTTGAAGTTGCAGGTCAATCTATAAAACAAGTAAATAAAGTTAAGCTTCTAGGACTACGGCGTGATAGTGTTGTGGTCCAATCACATTGACTATATGGTTTCTAAGATGGGCAGAGCAGTTGCCACCACAAGGAAATGCTCACCATTTCTACCTTCTTTTTTTGCTAAGGCAAATTGTTTGCTCTTTAGTTCTCTGCCACTTGGATTATTGTTCAGTAATCTGGTCATCTGCTTCAAAAACCCTACTTAGAAAACTTCAAGTGGCACAAAACAAAGCAGTTAGACTTGTATGTTGTTAAATGCAGTGTTGAGTGTTGAAAAAAGACTATTAGCCAATGTGCTTACTTTGTTGCACTCTGTTATTTAAACTCAGACACCATCATTTATTTTTGATGACATAACTTACAGTTCAGATATCCACACTTATTTAACAACAGGAGCCAGTAGGGGGCAGATAATCAAAATTGCAAAACGGGCTTTTATAACCGTCAACATAGCAGCATCTAGCAACTCCGCTACAAAGTAATGTCTGGCTGGGGACCAGGGGCTGGGGAGATGACTTCAGTATTTTGAATTTGGACTGCAGTAACCATTTTAAACGCTAGCTGTCAGTATTATATATTGGACTTTTAAAAATAAATAGATAATTTCTTGAAAATTTCAACTAACAGAGCAGTGTGGCTTCCTATCAAAACTAAACTGGAGTCAGGAGATATCTATAGAGCCCCCAGCACCAGAATGGATAAATATGTAGCATAAAACATTTGTCTATAAACAGCAGAGTAATAGAAAACAGAGGGGGACCAGAGAGTCAACTACCAGGTCCTGCAGATCAATACCATATACCATATATATCATTACACCCCCTTTTTTTCGGTGCACCATCTCATTTTTAGTCATGCAGACATTTATACAAAGACATGCAGAAGGAACCCATAAAACCTAAATTTAGGTGCTGATGTGTAAGTATGGCTTGAGGATGGTTTTGTGGAGGACTAAATGAGAAAACCACAGAGAGAGAAAAGAAACCGTGGAGAGTCATGAATCTGCTGTATCTTGCCATTTCGTCTTTCTCCTTCCTACCATCTAGTAGCGTCAGGTTCTTGCGGCTCGACTGTCTATTACTAAATAGCACTACAGCTGTATTTAATAACAGTGTCTGACGTATTATATGGTCCTATACCAACTCCTTATAATCTTATGCAATGGACTGTATGAGAAAAACAAAATCACTCACTTTAATTAAACATAAAAAAATAAATCAAAAAACTATTCCTTTCTGTGCTCTCAGATCGATAAAAACTTCACTTTCTGCCCTGAAGGGAAGGCTGACAAAGTGAAGATGAAAGCTCAAGCTCCCTGACCACAGCCAGGCAACTCCCTCACTTCTCATCCCTGCCTTCCAGTCTTAACTTTACACTTTATTTGAGGCTAATATTGGCAAAGTATATTCCTCTACCTCACTGGGGTTTATTTGCACTTCTGACAGAGCAGCTAGAGAATGTTGGATGTGTGATAGATTTCACACACACACACACACACACACACACACACCCCACTTTGTTATACCTTCGGAGGTATGAACTGAGGAAGAGAGGTGGCGAAAAATACGTATTCTGTTGGATTCAAGGGAATTAAGTGGTCTGGCTCATAACACACTATATTCAACTGTCAATATAATATTTAAATGTTAAGTTACAGAAATAATCAAGCGCACAGGTCAAAATTTGGTGCAATTCAAACATGAATTTTCTATCACAAATTGTATTTCTGTCCAAAGACATTTTAATGAATAACCCTCTGCCTGGTATGAGAAGGGATCTGGCTAGCTCCTAGTAAGACCACTGTGAAAAATATATCACATTTAATAATCTGGCTCCACCATCCACAAATCCAGCAGCACTATATGAAGAAAATGAGTTTTTCCACCAGCACATTGAGTGCTACGTTGCCTGATGAATGCTAATGGCAGCCACCTCCCTGTAAAGGCATAGAGCAGTGCTACAAGCACATGCAACCATAGAAACAGTTCTGCTCTACTTGAGGCCCAGGCAAAGCTGCATGTGCCCAGATTAACAATAGGCTCTCCCTTTCCACCCCACATTTCTCCAGCCTCATTATGCTTTGACGCCAACCCAGAGTGCTAGACATAAACGGAATATCTTGGATTTTTGCAACCAGTCATGAATGGTAACCGATTTCTGTAAGTTGAATATGACTGATAGGGTATCTTATTGCAGATAACATTCAACATGTCAATGCCCGTTTGCAATAAAAAAAAAATTCATGCATGATATTTTACCTTGATGGTTTTGGTCTGAAGTCTCAAGCCATTTAAGGTATTGATGGCTTTTTCTGCATCCTTCGGGTCCACGTAATTCACAAATCCATAGCCTAGGCTCTGCCCTTCAATCACAAGACCAGAAAATACATTAAGTGTCACATTTAATAGAAACAGAAAAGTGACTGCTAAATACAAACACTACAATACATTACAACTAAATATGGATATAACTGCATTTTATGAATCATGGTGAATGGCATCAATGCAGTTTTACTCAAATGTGTCAGTAATACTAGGACACACATATGGACAGTCAGTCTTTATTATTTGGCAGAGCATGAAGAACACAGGAGGTCACAGGCCCATTTCCAACATCTATTTGGCTTACAACCTACAGTAAATTATCAAACCAACTCTTTGACCAACATGTCTTAAATTAAAAATGACAAGCAATTGCTCTGCTTTCACACCAACTCATCTCTGACACAGTGCAGTAGCCAAGGCTCAATGTGTTCCCCTCCCTCTACAGTTTATCTCTAAAATGTACAATAGATTGACACCCACTCTTTATGTGCACAGAGGCAATTCAATTTCCTCCACCCACACTGCTGGGTCTCTGCAATTCCACTGCCGGTCAAGTTCACCAGCTCAAGCAGCTTCAGCATATTAATACAGTACATAAGCAACTGTTGTATCTTAAACTTTATATGATATTAAATCAGGTTAACATTTTCACATACCTATCGACTATTATATTTAAGCACAAGACATGTTCAGAGAGATGAGTGAATCCACAAGAGAGGTTAATACTTGTCCATGACTTACATAATTCAAACATTATCTTTTAAACAGACTCTTCAAAAGTGTTTGAGGTTGTCATATTAGCTACATCAGCTTTTACATGTTGTAGACCGTTAAGACTATGAAATATACACATTTATGTATGTGACATTGTAATATACAATTTGATATAAATTTTGTATGTTAAAATAAGAACACATTGGTGTATTAGTAAGGAAAATATTGCTTGCAGTATTGCTAGCTTACACATCTAAACACCCTATATGCATCCATACTGGCTTGATCTGTCTTATCACCATGAGTCACTGCTCTCATGGGGTATTGTGCTATGATCAAGTGAAGTTCATAAACTTAATTTCACATTGCATCTCAGGGAAGTTTATAGCCTTGAGAAAAATGCAGAGCCTTTGAAATGAGCTGGTGAAATGACACTTTTACTTAAGCCTGGTGGGCATATTGCCTGCTTTACTGTGTTCTACTGTACATGCTGTATGTGGGCACCCTCTACCCTTATAGTGAGGTCTTCATATGGAAAGTCTAAGAAGTCGCTTTGACTGGGAGGCCTTTACATGTTCCTATTATAAACAACTTGCTCACTTTCAGCTGCCATTAAGGAGTAGAGGAGACATGCTGTGATGCACTTTCAAACAGAAATCTGCACCCTGCTTCCAGTAAAAGACTAGCACTGCCCATAGTGGGAGGAAAATGACACAAAGACTAAGCTGCTGCAGCATCCGCAGCAGCCAAGGCGAGAACATTAAAAGCAAAGAGGAAGCATGCATCTCTCTGGTGATTACTTAACATCTGATGTAGCACCAGTACACAGATGTAGGCTGGCTTAAATCCATTGCCACAGGGCCAAGGGAGAGACAAAAGCAACACAGTCTGGAGGGCATAGGGTTTTATGTAGAGCTGAAATTGAAATCAGAGCATCATTCCTGATAAATGACTTGAGGCTTTGAATAACATTAAGGGCCTAATTTTTCTCAAACAGAGTTTGAAGAAGTTTTTCCCACCTCTATTCAAGCTTTTAATCAGTAAAAAACGTCTCAATTTGCAATAGCCTGCTGGTCAGTTACTGTTGATAAAAGCTGGTCATCAATCAAATATTAATCCACATCACAACTTCTATAATCAAATGAATGCCTTATAAATGCCTGCATCGACAAAAACTACTGCTCAACAGCAGGGTTCAATCCTCTTTTTACTGACCCAGTCCTGGGATTTAGACCCTAAATCCCAGGACTGGGTCAGATACAGGTCAAATTGAGATACAGTAAATTTGGCACTAAAAAGCAATGATGGGCACAATTAAACTCTTTCAGAGCAAGCATCAGAACCGCAGTCCTAAACAAAACACAAGTTTGAATTTGTTAATGTCAGTGCCGTTTATACATTTGCCTAAAAAGAAATTTGTCTAACTTAAAGGATATTTCACCATTGGAAAGATGAATATATCTTTAAATTGGGTCACTTATGAAGTAGAAATGTGATTTTTTTTTTTTTAGAAATTGGTGGCTTCTAGGCCGAGAAAAGCCAGAAAATGTGTTTTTGGCTCATGTGGATGAAAGACACCAAATCCCAGAATGCACTTGCTTCGCTGCTTTAGACTCCCAAGCCACGCCTACCGTTTACAGACAGTGAGACGATCAACTCAACTCAAGTGTGTTTTGTCATTTCAACCATATACACAAAACGTTTCACCATGGCTCAAGTGGTGTTACACATTTAAAATATATAAAAATGTCATAAAAACGACACACGAAACAGGCTACATTTAGTGCACACACATTACAGGCTCCGTAAAGTTCAGCTAACGCATACTAGCATTAGTGCTTGGTGGGCTGTAAATACCGAGTATAAAAACGGCCGTAAATGTGCGTGGAATGTAGAATGGTCGGCATTTAACAGTCAAACTCCACCAGCAGTTAGCAGTTAGTTGGATACAAGCACCAGTCCGTGTTAACACAGCAAGCAGGATTGATGGAACAGGTAGCCGGCTAGCGTTAGCTTTCCACCTAGCTAGCTCATAGTCCAGCCCTCATTCTGCGTTTCACCACTGAAGATGTCACCTTACCGGCTAGCGGCATACAGCAACACCGCAGGCTCAGCTGCTGGTCTCCATTGCAGGCGAAGCTCGTGCAGTGTGTTGAGTATTCCGTCTGTAATAAAGTTTCCTTCATATTCTCCAATCTGTAGCAATATATCCCGGTGGTACACATGTGCGGTAGTTTGAATGCACATAACTGTTGTAAATGTTTTCTGCTGAGAAGCCAGTTTAGCGAAGAATCAAGATGGCTGACGCTCGTTTTGCTTCGGAAAGCTTTGTGTAAAGATGACAGTCCAACCCCCTATGGGTGGGTTGAAAACATGCGGAAGTAGCTCCTACTACGGGCTGTATTTCCTACTACGGGCTGTAGTCCATTGCCTCTGAGCAAAAAAATCTTCCTATGACGCAAAAATCGTCGTTTTACGTCATCGGAAGATTTTTTCCAGACCCACAATACAGAGATCTCTCGTCTCAGGGGGACATGAGGGAGGGAAGCAGAGTCATTCGAAAATACTACCGGGTTTCTACTGATACAAAGCTTAATGCTAAATCGGTGAAGTATCCCTTTAACTGTGCCGTTTAAAGGTTATCTAATGCCAACCGAAAATCTAAGAACTCACCCTTTTCAGCTGGCTACATTTGCATTTCTTAATAAAAAAATAAAAAAATGTTGTATGGCTAATTACTCCTAATCAGATTACCACTGATGCTAAAAGCCTTTGGAATTGTGCCATAAACAGACCCTATCTACACACTTAGTTTCACTAAAGATGCCAGTGCAATTTCTAATCCAATCTACAAGAAACTCTCATTCTGAAAACAAAGTGATGATCGTGTAATTATATACTCTTCATTACCGGTTTCCTTTTGTAAAAGGTGTAAGATAGAAATTAACATGACACATGCAAATTTTCAAAGACATGTACAACTTTCCAGCACTCAAATACAAGATGAACATGACTGCAATGCTACAGGCAGACAAACAGATCTAGCAACCAGTTTTAATCAAATCAACAGTTCGGATTGTCTATAACAAAATAGCTGAATTAAGGCAGAGGACAAGCAAAGTCAACAACTGACATACAGTTACTACACCATTCAAGGTAGCAGGAGAAGATACCTTAGAGAAATAGATGTTCATTTCAAGCAATGATTACGGCCATGTTTAAAACATTACTTTTAAAAAGAACTGTTGACTTAAAAATTAAATAAAATATACCGATTATAATGTCGAGGGTAGCAAATTTCTGACTTAATAGATTAATTTAATAGATAATTACAAAGAAAGTCTTCCTTCAATTTTGTTGTTCAAACCAAAGCGGCCCTGTATGCAAACAAAATATCATTTAGTTAGACATGCATTAGAGTTCCAGATATTAAAAACATCTAAAAATCTAAACTGACCTTGTAGACTTGCTCTCCTTTAATGTTAATCAGTCTGGTTGGATCTACTCTGCTTTTAATGAAAACCTGAAATTACCTGTGCCTACAAAGTAACAAGAAGGCACAGATATGGCACCATAGAGGAACCCAGGCTTTGGTAACAGTTTTGTTTATCTATCAATGTTTGCATTTATTTTGTTTACAGGTCACCTAAAAGACTAAACTTGATCGAGTCATCAGGGGCCCTACAGCAAATTGTTTCCTTGGTCAAACCACAAAAATGTTCACTTATGTTACTTGCTAAATCTGAAATTACACAGCCCCACTTTATGGGGACATGAAGTATTGCCTCAAGTCCTTTTCACTCAGGGCAGGCTGATTTCAAACAACTTGTTTCATTTATTTCCTTGCCCTTAAAAATTATTTAGAGAGCTATGTTCAGACTTGCTCTGCTAAATATGTAACCCATCAAACATGTTAATGTTCAATCACCCAAGCAGACTGTGCTCGACATTGATTTAAAATGAGGATCACTTGTCAATTCAGCTCAACCCATTTCACACATCAACAATCAAATGCATTTCTTGTACGCATGGCTACATAAGTGCATTTATTCCATGCAAGACTACACACTTGACAATTTTCATCATCGCTGCATGCCAAAGTCTAAATTCAGTAAATGCATAATGAGCTCCCTACAACGTCCATCCCCACAAATACACCAATCTCGGTGCATGGTCTGTGGAGCTCTTGCTGCCATTTTGAATATAGAGCACTTATACAGTGCCACTCCAATTGAGCTACAACTTAGTTCTTTAAAGAAATAGTTTTTACTACAAATGCACCTTTAATAGAAATGATTCTTAGAGAAAGCCTAAAGGAAGACAGCATAGTGTGACTATACAACCAAGCAGAGAAACCATTTAAAATATTTGGCAACCATGCAAAGACAAATGTGTAAATACTGGTCAACTATACAGTACATGAGCATTAGGAAATATTAAACATTAACCCTTTGAACTATGAAATAGAATTGTTCTGCCAGTGCCTACATTGGTATGTTTGCTCATTGTGATGTCAGTATCTTCAAATGCTTCATATCCCTAAAATCAGTACAAAATAAGCTAAAAGGCTATGTAAGTCAATAAACCATAATTAATAAAAGTATTAAAATAGTGTCATAAATAAAAACGGACATGTTTTCAATTTTTACTAAACACAAAACATATTGATCCAAAAGATTTCTAAATGTAGAAACATGAACAAAATATTCCTTAACACTCCATAAGTTATTTTAACTATATAATTTCTTTTGTTTTTGAGATATGCTCATTTTTATGAGCAGAGTGTAAAGGCGTTTCATCTGCAATAGAAACGGTCCGCCAGCTGTTTTTTTTGTCATCGCGAGCGTAGTGTTGTTTTCGTCAACGAAAAGTATGACTAAATATCGTCGTCAACAAACCTTTATCACGTGACAAAAACGAGATGCAATGTAAATGTCGGTCATGTGACGATGACTGTAATTAAATGTATAATGCAATACTGTTGACGAATAAAAACGACTAAATGTGGTTTACAAAATAAAAACTGCAAAAATGTCTATTTTCGTTGACCAAAACGAGACGAGAAAAAATGTTATATTATTTTGTCTCGTTTAGTCACATTATTATTATTTTGCAGTATTTCTGCTCCCTGTGTCTCACTTCAGGGGCTGAGCTGCATCAGGTCACACTTGGGTCGCACTGTGCAGACGCAGGCGACGTTACTTCCTCAAGCCCTGTCGCAGCATTATTTAATTTAGAAGATGCAGCGGTGAGTTAGAGAGTGAGAGTGAGTGTAAACGACAACAAACAAAATTAAGTCTGACAGAGAAAGCTGGGACCGTGGCCGGCCAGCCGGAGTTCGTCTTTGGGAGAAAAAGAATAAACGGCATTTGGAAAAACTTTCATTGCATAGAAGTGGAAAAGAAAATGGAATGTGTTGCGGAAAAAGATGGGGAGAAATGCGGCCACAAAATCACAGGAAAAAACACCACAAACCTTAAGAGACATCTCAAGCCATTCCATAATGAAATTGAGGTAAGTCAAGACATTAACATAACGTTACTTTCTATTTTAGAAAGCTAATGCCAACTCATTATGTCTCATTTTAACGTTAGCTTTAGATGTTAGCCACTGGAGCTGAAAACGACTGTGTGAGACAAGACAACGTGAGACAAACGTACGTGTGTGTGTGTGTGTGTGTGTGTGTGTGTGTGTGTGTGTGTGTGTGTGTGTGTGTGCGTGTTCTTAGTTCCTACCTGACTGACTCCATGTGTACTAAGCATCCCTTGTTGGCCAACATTTTGGTTTTGTCTATACTACTAAGTACTTATACTATATTGACTGGATTAAATAGAATTGCATTACTAAAAAGAGACTAAATGTCATCAATTTCAGTCGACTAAAACTAGACTAAAATGCCATCGGTTTTTGTCGACTAAAACTAGACTAAAATAGTCATGGATAATTCTGACTAAAATAAGACTAAAATGCTCAGACTGCGTTTTGGACTGGACGTCACATAACGTGATGAGGTCATCGCGAGCGTCCGACATAATGGCACAAAGATAAAAGCCTTAGCTTTGCTGCAAAAGAAAGTAATGCTCTAGCTGTTATAGTTTTTATTATAGATCGATTTAAACAGGATCATGTCTCATCTCTCAGTAGCGTCCACCACAGGATCTCTGTTCTCTAAGGGTTAATATTTCAAAGCCAATTGTGATTAGGTGCACATCTTCCATGTTCATTTAATGAAGTTGACTACCTTAGAGTCTCAGAATAAAGAAAATCCATAATTATTAGTAATAGCCTCTTAGTTCAACAGTGCTTCTCAATAACAGCCCCCCTGCCCTCCAGCCTAATTTCATTTGAAATATCTTGTCACTCAACTAAGGCTTGACGTAATCACGACAGCCCTACTACTATGTAAAGACAGTGCCTGATATTCTCCATAATGAGATGCACAATAACCGGCTGACTTTCAAAACAAAGGCCTCTGCTGAAATACAAAAGAGCTTTTGACATAAACAATATTACTAGTAGGGCCACACTGATAGAAGTTTTGGGTTCAATGTTGATGTTAGTGAGGAAAAATACTTTTGTAAACATTACTTTCAACTTAACTATTTTATATTCAATTTAAAAAAAATCTAATCTAATTTTCAAATGTACATACTTACAGCCAATAAATATAGAGCACCTAGAATCTGTTGGGCCCGAGCTATTAACCTGCCACAGAAATGAAAACAGTTGCGTTACCTGTTATTTTGTCTCGAACTAGTTTACAGGACTCAATTTCTCCGATGCTCCCAAACAAACTCTTCAGCTCTTCTTGGGTCATGTTCTGAGGCAGATAGTTGACTATCAAGTTGGTTTTACTGTCCTCTATGCTCCCTGACTCTACAGGTGAGGAGCAGTTGTTTGAGATTGTTGAGGGGCCGTTGCTTGTGTTATTGCAAGTTGGCCCATTGGACAGCTGTGTTTCCATGGCAGCAATTACCTGCTAAAGAGACAAAAACAAAATAAAGTCAAAAACAATTGTAAATCAGACATTAAAATACCAACAAATAGTCACATGACACATTTTTTTAATTACTGACTAATTGAGATGTAATTTGTTTAAACCTCCAAACAAAACATCATTAAAGCAACTAAGTTGCAGGGAACACAACAGTCAAAAGTAAAGACTGTCACAAATACATAAACATTGTGGTTGTTTTTTTTTTACATAACATAATTGAGTGTAGCATAGTGGAACTAACCTAGCGGAGAGGGGGAGAGTTGAAAATAGGGGAAAAGAAGACTGTACAATGAAATCCCTCTAAGCTATTCATGATTGCGGCTTTTGTTTCTGGGCAAACAAAAGAGACTTTCTACCGAGAAAATAATGTGACGCTCTATTAATGCGTCAGAAGCTCAACAATTGATTAAGCAATATTCAAGTTGGTAAGGGGCATGTTTAAATATATTTTCAAGGTTAGGCCTAAATGTAGCAGAAGTGAAACCTGTAATCCGGCTAAATAAACTAGATACAGTATACAAAGCCTATAGCCTACGCATCGCACAACAGGCCTTAAATGATGTGCTAAACAGCAACAAGTTAAGGCAAACAGCAACAAGTTATGTATGAAAAGTCACCCTTTTTTAACAGATTCACCATGTGCAGAAAGCAGATCAGTGTAATCAAACCACTATGCATATTATTCTTAGAAAATCACCTTAACTAATTTGTGCAAGGTCATAAAGCCATCATTTCAAAACGTAATTCTATGAGACAAAGATATTAGAGTAGAGAGTAGCAGACAGTTTCAGACCATAACAATACAGTAATATATTAACAACTTGGGTGCTTTTCTTAAACAAAATGGTGCCTGAATTCCAAATTGATTAGTGATTAATTTGGTTTGAGTGTCAAAATATGAGTGAAAGCTAACATCATTGGTATGGCCTAAGTGCTTAGACAGAAAGCAGGCTGTCTGGTCAAATTAATTCAAAAGAGAAGTGCCACAGACCCCAGTCCAAGGCTCAGGCGCCCACGAACCACTTCTAAGCAGAGAAGCCACATCGCACAGTCTGACTGCCATGTTAGTTTGGAGTTGCTGTCTGAAAATGTGGACACAAAAAGTACTTCATGTTAGATCAACAAGAACAAAATCTACAGTAAAAGGTGATCACATGTCATTGTTCAACACTGACAATTCAGTCAGGAACACTTTTATCATAGATTTAACCATTTATTGCAGCAAATGGAAATACAGTTATGCTTGGCGCTGATGGCTCCGCTCTTGATAATGTTCCCTGGACCAGCCAAGCAGCATGCTAAGCTGAAACAGGGAGCACCGTGCAGAACCCTACGGAGCCCCGGAAGTGACATGGAAAAAAAAACAAAAAAAAACACATGACTGGGGACAAACACCGACTATACTTTTGCGAGATCTCAAGTTTCATTTGCGAGATCTCAAAAATCTAACAATGCGTATGAGAACCGCTAGAGCATGGATGTATTAAGAGAACTGGATGTCAAAAGCGCGTTGACTGGCCCATGACGTCACGATGGACATGCGCACTAGCAACAGTTTGTGTTGTCGTAGCAACCGGTAGCAACATGCGCGTTCATGAACTTCTCTCTAGTGTCTTTTACAAGTATAGTTCGTTCTCTTAATACATCCATGGTATATGTGGCAAACTCATGAACTCCCCGTTTCATTGTATAAAATATAACGATAAACATTGTGTTTTCGTTGTTCCTGATCGTTTACATGCTTATCTAAATAAACGATGAATGTATTTAGACAACCAAGGAGATGTAATCATTATGTCGTGCTACTAGCTAGATACTAGCTAGTGCTAGCTACTAAGGTTAGCCTGCAGTCATTGACATCAACAGTCAACGACAATGTTCATTATAACACTTCACTTTGGCATGTATTAATTAGTAATGCTTATCAAAATAAACGCTGGATGTTTTGAGAGAACCAAGGTGATGTAATCACTATGTCTGTAGTAATGTTATCTAGGCATATAGCTATGTACAGTGTTACCGTTGTCTTAAAGCTACATTGTGTAAGAATTTCTCCCATCTAGCGGTGAAATTGTATATTATACGACCAGCGACTCGCTCGTATGTATTCTGAATGATTCTGAATGGCGGATTCTACGCTTATACTAATTATTATACTAATACTTTGATTAGTTGGAAGTAATTACACATGAATGAGCACATATTTGTGAACAAAGGAGTTTTTGCTAAGAATCAACTCAAAACATTACACAATGGAGCTTTAATACACCCATGCTAGCTACCGCTGATGTTAGTTACTAGCCGATAGCCCCCGGCAGTTTGGGAAACGCTAATGACGTTACAGATAGATAGATAGATACTTGATTGATCCCCAAGGGGAAATTCAAGGTTACATCCACGTTACAGGCTTCACAGCATACATACATCCATCCATACATCCCTCGGCTGTATAATAAGATAATACCATGCATGTACTAATAGAACACATGGTGAATTACAACCATTAGCTATATCCATTATTACAGCTACAGGACCTCGGAAAACCCACATATGAGCATGCGCAGTGCAGGGCGACATGGGCGGGCGCAGTCCCGCGGGTCTGCTCCTTTCAGTGGCTAAGCTCTCCGTAGACGGCTCGTCTCATACACATTGTTGGATTTGCGAGATCTCGCAAATGAAACTCAAGATCTTGCAAAACAAAGTCAAGATCTCGCAAAAGTATAGTAAGTGTTTGTCCCCAGTACACGTTTTTTTTCCCCTCCATGACACTTCCGGGGCTCCGTAGAAACACCCCTGGGTAAAACATAAAAAATAATTAAGTGCGCTAAAAGAAAACACATTGAAAACCATTTTAAACGTTTAGTCATGTTAGGACTCTGAACTATGAAGGTGGAGGCTAGGGTGGTGGGGCTAAACGTGCCGGCAGCAGCAGAGTGAAGCAGCGTCAATGTAGCAGGGATCAGTGAGGAGGGAGTCACGTTTAAAAGGGCCGCCTTGATGTGAGAATGGCTGTGACTGGTGTGTGTCTGATAGGAATGATAATTCAAACAGCGGGCGTATGATTTCCGTGTCCTCCATGAACTAATGCTAAGCTTAATTAAGCATGAGGAATAGCAAATTAGTAAAAAGGATGGGAGTGCTGCACAAGGATGATCAATGAAATTGGAAAGAACAAATCAATTGTTCTGCTCAGATTGCTCACATCCAGCAATATAGCTAATGCTTAAGTTACGCTGACATGTCCTGCATTTGTTATCCAGTCTTTAGCACACACAAAGCATTAAACTGCAAACATGAATATGAAATGATCTACAAGTTTCCCCTAAGTCTTAATAAAATCATACTTAAAAAACAAACTGACAAATTTTCAAGGTGAAATGAGCCAGAGTTCATCAACACAGTGGCAAAAAGACAACTAAACTAAGGCTTATAACAAACTTTAACCAATAAGGTAAAGAAAATTGGATCAATATAGGCTACTCTATAGCAAACCTAAGCAATCTCAATATAACCACCAACCACAATTAAAATGATAAGTGTACCATGTGTACAATACCATTCAAACAATTTAAGGACATTTGTTATACTTTCTTAAAACGGGAATGTTCAAAATTGATCACAGTTAATACAATTCAAAATGATAACATTTTGCATCATCAACTACTTAGTTATCAAATATTTGGGTCAGGTGCTGCTATTTACACAGAATGTACCGATTTGATTTGTCCACTACACAAGGGTTTCTCAGGGTTTCATGCCCTGGCTCACCTGAAATAAAGAGTGCCTCAGCGAGCCCCAGAGGAAATTATTGTATTTTTATATGTATAATTAAGGCTGGGCGATAATAGCCAAAAAAACATCTCTGTATTTTTAGGCTGCATGGCAATAGACAATATACTGTATATCTTAGAATTTTCTACAAAGTGTTAGTTGTAAAAGCCACATGTGAGATGTCACAAACACTTATTAAAAACAGACTGATCAAAATAAAATGCAAAGACAGTGTTTCCTTCCTCATTTGAAAATATACAGCTGCAGCACATGTAAATGTAAAACATAAATAGCCTATATTAAATAAAAGTAGACCTCTGAGGATGTACCTTTAGTAAGTTTCAATAACAATAACAGACTGATTAAAATAGAGTACAATTGAAGGTTTTTCTCTCCTGCATAACATAATACACATCTGTGCAAAAACTTGTGAAAATAACAGGCCTACTTGCTCTGACAAAGTAGTTATGTGTTTTACTGAGGTAGACAGTTGAGGTTGGTGATGAGACCTAAAATTTATATCACAGTATTTATTTTATTTTTTTGCAGTGATGGTATTATATCAGTATTACAAAATTAAAGGGATACTCCAGTCAAAACATGATTCAACCTGTTAACTCTATTGGCAACATATCTATAGAAAGAAAAAAAATCTTTAGAAAAATTAAAAGGATTGTTTATTGGCTCCAAATAAGAAATGAACATGAGGTATAGGCCTACATGTGTTTTGAGAAGAGTAGCCGGCCCCATAATGAGGGTTGGTTTAAATATAATGCGATTCATTCTCAGTTAGTAGTAACAGCCATGCTCTTGTTTTAAGTTGTGAGTGAACCGTACTGCTGAGCAACCTGGATCTGAGCAATAAATATTTTATTTATTTTTTTACGGTTTTATTATTTAAAAGTTTTTTCACCTCTGAAATTAAGGTGCCACACCATGTGAGCTGACATACAAGTATACCAGCCAAGCTGGGAATTATATTACACTATAGTATATACACTAATAATGTACATCTTTGAAAAAAAAAAAAAAATTCTCTCTCTCTTTTGCTGATAACTGTAAACTATAATGCCGGGTTCACACAGGATGTCAATTCTTGCGCGAGCAGTAGCCTGTCTGTTCACACCAGAAGCAAATTTCTCGGCACCCGTCAACAAGCGATTCACAACTGTCAAATATCTGGTAAACACAATCACAAACAGTAGTGATACTAGGTTATTTCTTTTATTTATGCTAGGTTATTTCTTTTATTTTAGTTAAAAAAACAAAAAGGCAGGGCATAATAACGTTACAGCACAACTGTGCTGGTTCTTCTGTGGCCGAACACAACCCCTTCACTCTAGGCTATTGTTCCATCTGCATTATGTGTTGCTAAATTAAAGTTACATTAAATAGCCACACAGACTATAGCAACTTTGAGGCTGCAAATCTGTTAGAAAAAATAAATAAATACAGCATAGAAAAGTGAGAATTTAGTGTCCCATTTCTAAATACCGTATTGACCCGAATATCATTTTTCCCTATGAATATATCTGAAAAAGTGAAGTCTTCCTTTATTCAGGGTCTAGACTTTTAAACACCAATATACATCCACAGCAACAAGTGGTGCCAAACAGCAGTAACCAGGGGCGGACTGGCCATCAGGAAGTTCGGGAGATTTCCTGAACGGCCGGTCCATCAGGGGCCTAACCGGCAGGCGGTCACATTTCAATTGGGCCGCTCCCGTGTTTTGTTAAATCTGATTGGCTCAGCCTGATCTTCAGCTGGGAAACTTACTTCCCTGAAGTTATGATCACATAGAAAACCAAAAATGTTGAAAAGAAAAAAAGGTGGTGAGGATGAAAAAGAAATGGGCGGCACTGAGAAGTTGAGGTCAAAAAGAAGTATAGTTAGAACAAGATGCGGCAAAATTACCAACTTTCCGTAGTGGAAAGGCCAAGGTTAATACCACTGTCAGCGAGAGCACTGATGAGCCAGGACCAGGACCCAGCAGCAGAGACATGACAGGTGCACGTTTGGCAATAATGTGTGCATTAGATCAAAACAGGTTTAAGAGGGAATAAGGCACTTATAACAATGACTTTCTAAACTCATTAAACTGTATTAATCTTATTTTGTTATAGTCGTATGTAAATGCAGCATGGAAAGTATTAAAGTTTAATATTATAATCATTTAAGTTTATTATTATTGCTATTTTGTTATTAGTCGAGTCCAGTGACTATATGCTGGGACACAGGGTGACTCCAGACATGATGGTGATGAGAAGGAAAATGATGAGGGGAGGAAGACAAGCAGGAGGAGTATGGAGCAGGAACCAGCAAAGATACAGTGAAACGTACAAGTGCAGTGTGCAGGACTGGATAGGCAATCATTTTATAAAATAGAAATAAAAACATATGGAAAGAGTATATAAAACAGAAATTAAGAAAAGATCCACTATTGCCTTTAAAGCTCTAGTGCGTAACTCTTTGATATTAATGAACGTCTGTTTCATTCAAGCCATTGCCAAATGAGTTGCTACAAAGCTAATTAAGACTATCAACTCAACAAAACTATTTCTCAGAAGATTGTACACAATTGGTTTGAGTAAAGTGGTGAAGTTTTTGAAGTCAATCGACTTACAGAATTGCGTAGACATCCCAGTATCAATTGATTTTGGTGTTCCTGTGTATTTACTAACCCTAACCAGCAGCTATCGGGTCGCCGGTCAAAGCATGCCTGTAGTGTTCTCTGTCCTACGGTTGTCTCCGTCATGCTGCCTGGCCCTGTACCCATACATCCATGCCCTGTACCAGGGTTAGCTTCTGTTTCGGGGGAGGGGGGCTCTGCGTTCTCCTTTACCTTGTTAAGGTAAGCTAGGTTAGCCTCCTTGTGCGCACTTCTCAAACTTGCATTCAAATTCGTGGGATTTTTCCCTTTAATAAATTGTCCACATATTTTACCACCTTCCACTGTAAGGCACTTGCTTTTATCTGTCATAATCAAATAGGACGCTAGCTTCTGACTTTCGGTACTGGCATGATGCCAGGCGAGGGGCATGGACTATGTTGTGTTCAATTTGACATGGAATGTCGGAATTTTGGGGTTCCCAGTCGGAAACTTATGTCTATGGCATGGACTGTATAAAACAGGTTTATGGTCAGAAATGTCATCTCTGAAAGATGTTATTTGCTCTATGAAAGACATTGACAAAGACGAAAACTAAGGACATTTACTCAATTTTATTTTATTTTAGTTAGTTTTGCAAACAGACATTACAGTTTTAGTAATCGTTTTTTGTAATGCCTTGTTTTTATTTTTATTTCAGTTCACGACAATGTTTTTTCCCACCTAGTTTGTTATTTCGTTTGTTTTTGTTAACGATTATAACCTTGGTTGGAACGTCCGCTCCGCAATTGAACTTTTAATGCGAGGAAAGAGAAGCCAATTGCCTGTACAGTATGTGTGAAAAGAGCTTTATCTTTATAAACAATGGTAGGGGAAACATTGCAGGTCATCCTATTATCAGGGTTGTCTTAATTTGGGTCAGTAGGGTAGTTTCTTGTTGGTTGCATCTAGTGAAAATGTCAACTTGACGTGCTCAAATGCAAATTGATTTTCTCTACTCAAGTGATGCATTGCAAATGTACGGTTGAAAGGTTTAAACCTGATCACTACGTCTTAATGGAGAGCATCTCAAACCAAAATTTTTTGTGTTTCACCATACTCCGCCATAGAGATGTTTAATGTATGAATTAAAAACAATCCTATTATTTCATAAGACAGAAAAGATAAAATTATTTATGCCATCTTGCTTGCACTTCTTTTTTTATATATATCTCTACCATTCAAATTATACTGTTATGTGCTCCCATAGTGTGGTCCATACAAGTAGCCTATATGCACATCAATAAATATATGTACTGTATATACTGGAGATTTCACACATCCTCCCTCCCCTTTCCTTTATCTCCCTTTACACATTCAGTAAAAGACTTTTGTACCAATTGTTTTTTATAATACTCATGACAATCTTCACTAAATTAAGTCAGTGGAGCTGTCATGATTGAAGAGGAACCCTTTGACCTTTGAACATGCAGTTTATTTTTCATTTGCTTTTCTCTGTTAATTCTGCCACATCTCAGCTGTCGCCACCAGTTGAAGCGATTTGGCTGTGCTGTGAATCATGATGTACATAAATGCATGCAAACTGACAAATTGAAAACAGCTCTGTGTCAGACAGATCAAACAGCTGTAGATTCACTCTGGACTCTTATTTGATTAGAAAATAATTATGACCTCAGCTTATCCAAGTGTGAACAACTGGAAGTGTACTGTGAGTGATCAGAGTTCACTGCGAGCTTGACTAAAAATGACAATGTACATAACAGTAAATTTATCTGGATATTTAGATCTGCTCTGACAAGCACATCAGCGGGTATCTCTCTGCACAGAAGAAAGCACGTCAGTAGGGAGAATATATTTTTGCCGGAGCGCATTGTCGATAATCAGGATTGTAAAGAAAATGTTTGAGTGGATCATCATATGTTGCTGATAAGTTTGTTTATTATTTTACATTCGGCTGGGCAATATATCAATATCGTGATATGAGTAGGGCAGTGACGATAACCGCACCACCGCAATACTGGTGGTGACGTGACACAACCGTGATGACGACATCACTGCATTTTTTTCATTCATTTTATTATATTTTTTGTTGGTGAAAGTGACAGGAGTGCATATGCCGTGTGACATAAGTATAATGATAATAATTATTGCCATCACTGGCTGTCTTCTATCCGATATTCAAAAGATTATGGAAGACAAAAACTTAAGTTGCTCGTTGCTTCGGCTTTGCACAAGAGGATGGACAGTCCATTAAATATATGGGGATTTCTTTTTTGCGTCCGATTATTATGAATTATTTCTAGGTTTGAGTACTTGTGATATCTACAGGTAACCTTTATTTTTAATACGCGGTAGGGAAGGACATTTCTTCGTTCTCAGCTGAGGTGGACACATTAACGTTACCGCTGCGCTGTTTACCATAGCATTTTACTTTGACAGAGCTTTCTGAACTGTGTGAAATAAATCAAACAAGAGGAGAGAATGCAGCACGACCGTAAATGACAGCAAAACGTAGTATACTCTCACATTGAGCTGAAATGGAAACACTGTGCTGCAACATACTGTATGTTGTACGGTTCAAGCCAATGCTTTTTCTGGGGTAATTCCCTTCACCAGCAGTATTGACAACATATAAAGCCACAGTGTCTTGAGAAGCTTGTTGTTTTATTGTTCCTTTAACTCACTTTACATTGTCTTTGCTACCTCTTTTTCCTCACAGCCACATTCATACGCTACTCTCAGCACTCGCTTTCCTTGAGAACCACACAGCCACTGACGTCACTCACTTAAGGCACCCTGCCATTCTCGCTCTAACTTACGCTACTCTCGTAACGGGGTTGCAGTTAACTGCAATATCGCAGGAATACATTGCTTCTTCACCGCGGTATGAAAACATCTATACCGTCACAGTCCTAGATACACAGATACTAGATATTGTCTTAGATTTTGGATATTGTAATATCTAATATGGCATATCTGTTGTCTTTTCCTGGTTTTTGCGGCTGCATTACAGTTAAGTGATTTCTGAACTTACCAGACTGTTCTCGCAGTTCTACTTGCCCTTACCACTTAGTCATTATATTCACATTTGATTTTTTTTTTTTTTTTTTAGAACTCTCATTGTAGATATTTTGTGAAAGCACTAATACTCAAGTCTATAATATTGTTGCGATATAGGTATTGGGTAAAAAAATGTTGTTGTATTTGAGTTTCTCCATATTGGCCAGTCCTAATTCGCACCAAATTCAACAAAAACTATAAGAAATTGTGAAGGTATTTATTGAAAGATATTTATCTTTTTGTTATGGAACTTCAAAGTTTGAATTGAGATAATTTGTAGACTGAAAGGCAGCTGCAAAACATCTACTTAACAGTGCATTCTCATCTGAGTAACAACATCCTACGTCACTGAAAATATGCTCACTCCAGTGTTTTCCAATATGTGGCAGATCAGAAGCCATGTATAAAATAGCATAATGTACTCTAGGCAAACTGAATTGCCGATATTGCAGCGCACAAGTGCAAATACATGTCTTATTTGATTCACTGGCATGTCCCTAAACCAAGGTCAAAACCAACTGACTACATAACCCAAGCAAAATAGAAGCTACAGCCATACAGCAAATAGCTTTAACCTATGACCCAATACCACATACATTTCATTCACTAGATAAACAATAACACATGTGACGATCATTTACAGAGTCTGGACAAGGACAGTCAATTGTTCAAAGCCAGTAAGAAGTTGACAGTCTCAATCTCCAAGGACATATGGCCAATGAGTATATCTTAGTAGTGATGTGTACTGTTCCTAGTGTGATACAAGTAGCCCAACACAGACAGTAGGTCCATCATTTTTATTTGAACTTAAAGCACCATGTCAAGTAACCCGAACCCAAGCCAGGGCTCTTAACGTTTTTCACCATCCTCCTGTAACCGTCCAAAAATACAACTTAAGGGGTCTTGAAATTAATGTGGACCACCCCGAATTTAAAAACTTTGTTTTTCTACATTATAGAATTGAAAGTGGCCTTCAACAAATAAATCATCAAATTATTATATGATCAATCATCAACCTTTATATTTAAATTCATCTGAAAAGATTAGAAACTAGAGGTGAATCAATCAAACCACAAACAAAGGACAAGTTGGCAACAACAGTGCTGTCCTTAAAAAGAAGTTAGCCAACTGGTAACGTTAACAATAACAATTAAAAAGTTAACAATTAACAACGTTAACATACAATAAAGTCGCTAGCAAGCTTAACAACTTGAGTTTAATTGCCCCTTGCAGCTGTCGTGAGGTCAGGGTCTGGCTTTTTTTTTGGTGTTTGCTTACTTGATGTAACATTCAATTGCAGCAGTATCCCACCATGGGACACCATTGCACATCACTTTGTAGTTAATACTCACGGAGACTGGCGTCTGAATAAAAATGACGGACCTACTGTCTGTGTTGGGCTACTACTTTTTCAGTGCTGGGGTTTGCCATTTAACCTACATGACAACGCATAAACGCAACACCGGCTCCTTCAGGTGCTAAGTATTGATGTTACACCAACTCAGTGCTTCAGCTTACATTAAATGTCGGGCTCGGGTTGGTTTAGACAAAAAAGACAATGTCTGGACTCGGATGGGTTGTGGAGATATGCTGCCCAAGCCGCACTCTGTTACCTGTTATGAAAAATGTTCAGCATATTTGCAGTACATGTAAAGAGATGGTAGTAAACTAGTTACATTAGATGGACAGCTGCAGACTACAAGTGCTAATTGCATCAACACTCAAACCTCCCAACACATCAAGGTAAAAACACAACTTTTACTTTGCAGTTTTGCCAGAAAATCTACTGTATCACATTGTGATAGAAAATCACAATGAAGGATTTTATCAACATCATCCCTCCTATACTCTAACTCTTACTCTACTCCAGACAGCACAAATATGAAAAAATCTAAATATGGTTTCACAGTTCAAGGGGTAAAACAATGCAATTAACTGAGTTCCATTGTTATGCCTTACAGACTAAAAACAACAGACATGACATGATCCAAAAAGATAATACTCAATTATTGCCATACCCAAAAATTAAAAGAAAGATTTGGTCAATACACAAGGGTTTTGCCTGATTGCATTAGTCCAAATATTTGATTTAGGCAATTACAACATTAACAATATTAATCATCCTTTATGTCAAATGAGAGTTTGCTCATCAGGTTTCCACTTCAACTGATTAAACCAATACTAATTGAGGTTAGTACAGTCAACATCAAAACCATACACTGCAAGCATTCCATTCATGTAAGGATGGGGGCTTTAACATTGCAGGTCAACTTTATCTTACTGCTGCTCTTTCCATCTGTCTTAAATTATAACACTAGTTGGTGACTGCAAAATATATGAACTGGTAGTTGTTTTTTTTTGCAGTTTTGTTAACATGGCAAAAAAAGGGCACAAAGACAGACATTTCAAAAACCCAAGTCATGTTCAGCCAAGTTTTTCATATCCCAAAAATTGAAATTCTAAGACACTAATAGACTCCCCACATGCATATAACAGGAGAAAAGCAGGCCACAAGAGAACATATTGTGTTAAAAGAAATTACTTACTTCAATCTCCATTTCATATGTTTTACCTTTTATTCTAAGTACAAAGCACAAACATTGGCTATTGTCCCGCTTGAGATAGTGCCACAAGGCAGAAATATTTCATTAGATAAACACTTGGAAGAGAAAGCTTGGCAAGATACATTTCCCCAAATTTCAGTCAGGCTTTCACTGTGTGCAGCCAGCAGCCTTCTCTTAGTACAGTCATTTGAGTGCGGAACATCTTGTTTCCCTAGAGGCCTTGCCTCACAGTTTTCGTCAGAAGCTATCCCCAGATAAAGACCACAAGGTCCTTTTTTGTTTTCTCATCATTGCTAAGATAAACCCATCCACCTCCACAATTTTACCCCACTGAGCAGGCTGCCTTTTAGGACTCATTAAAGTGTAGTGTGTTTAGTTATCGGTACTCTCAGATCCCACAGCATTCTCACAAGGGGGAGAAAACCTCTGCAAGCAGCGTTACTATGAAGAGAATACAGAGATTCCCAATTTAAATACAGTGAACAATTTTGACTTCACACTCAAGCTGAAGTTAACTATATTGTCACTAACTGACAATATGCAAAAACCATAAGGGGCATTCCAAACTAACGACAAAGCTTTGTCATTCCTTTACATGCAAGTGGTTCATTCAAATACTAAACGACAGTTCCTATACTCTGTTTTGTGGCTTAGCCATGTATCATGCTACAACCTCTGAAGCTGGAGGTGCTGGCCCTGTTTAGCAGATCACTGATTGTGCTAATTAATTACATGGAAAAGTCACTGAGTGGGTGTTTAGAAGCAAGATTTCACAGCTGATCAAACTCTTGACTGAAGTACAGCTGGAACGGGTATGGAGTCAATCACAACCTGCTAACATTATGTGCCTGTATCCTGTTCAGCCACTGTAAGTAGGACAAATTAAGCAACATGATGTCACAATGGCTTCTGAGAAATTGTGACAAGTATTATTCACAATTTTGTGTTTTATAGACTAAACGATTAATTGCTTAATTATACAAATAAGATTCATTGATAATAAAAATTGTTAGTTGCAGCCCGATTCCTGTTCACTTGTAAAACTCCTGATGCACTACTACCTGAGGATAGACGTTTATGACAAATGTAACCTGCAACCAAGAATACCAAGTCTTTTAACTCTAAAGTAAATCAATCTAAATGATGTATTTAAGTCCCAACTGCCACTTGAGGATATAGCTTCAATTAACGGCTGCTTCAGTAAAGGCCATCAAGCAATCTAGTCTAGCTAACATTTGTGACTGCCATACCTGCAAGTATTGATTTTTTAAAATAAGTTTAATTTCCTTTGATTGATTTGGGCGATAAGGGGA
Organism: Sander lucioperca; assembly: GCF_008315115.2. Taxonomy (NCBI): domain Eukaryota; kingdom Metazoa; phylum Chordata; class Actinopteri; order Perciformes; family Percidae; genus Sander; species Sander lucioperca. The sequence continues at coordinate 22,587,503 of NC_050189.1, forward strand.
GGCAGCAACAACATTGAATACACTAAACTCTATTGTTAGTATGTCTTATACACAACAGGAATCCACATCTGTCAGCCTGAACAATGAGTGTTTATTTTTTCTTTCTAGTCACGGATTCATACTTTTAATGCAATGCCAGCAATGTGGCATACAATGGTTTTATTTGATTACGCATTGGTTAAAAATGCTTTGGCATCCGTTTTCTTCATCTGTCAATTTCAGTGATTATATAAAACAATATACCATTAAGTCAATTTCTTTAAGAGCTTTTATGGGATCAAAACACTAGATAAAACTGTATTTTTTGACAAACACTAGATTGATGAGGGGGAATGCAGTAGGACTTTTAAGATTTTGCCATACATAAACAATTGGGCAATTTGGTCCCTTTAAAGATCTGAGTAACTGTAGAACTTCTTGAACTTGAAGCCAACAGTGAGATCAGCATGTACTGATGTGACACTGAGCACTTAAAGTGAGGAGGCACGAATCTCTGCTACTAGCTCCTCAGAGGATTAAATTGACCAAGTACGCGTGACAAGCTGCAGAGTGAAGAACTCCAGAGTGCACACACAGACATGCACAGCCTGTCCTTGAAAACTAAAAGCCCACAAGTAACAGTTCAAAATATCCCATCTGAAAACATAGATGTGACCAGTCTACCCACACACTGAAGTGTGCGAAGGCAAATGCTGCAACATACAATCCTGTAAAATGATCCAGACTACTTGTATCTTGATAAAAAAAAGTGTAGTGTGATGGTAGTACTGTGGAGCAAAAACTGTACTACAATTAACTATGGTGAAGTTATGCTTAGGTGTAAGCATTAATTTTTTTTATGTAGCTGTCCCTGGTGTGCAGTGAAAGCTTTACTACTTTGATTTGAATTGCACCTGGTCAGTTGAATTCAGTAGCCAACTTTGAATCATCTTAATTATGGAGGACAAGGGAACATGGTTGAGCATGTAAATTACATCACTTGATAGCAGGACGACTCCTGTCTTAGACGTTGCTACCAGGCCACACCTCAAAACTCTTAGTGTTACAATGTATCTTTGCTCTACCATTCATACTAGAAAATCAGCTTTGTTGACATATTAACATTTAAAGATCAGCAAAAATGTCAACATAGAAGCACTCTTAATACTTTTTGTCCTGAAGGTGCAATGCTACAGTGAGTAGGGTGGAGAGCAGGGTAGTTATGCAGCAGCAGCTCCCTTACATCAGAGCCACTCAGAATAATACTGAAAAGTGAGTTATAATTGTCAGCCTGCCTCCAAAGTAAAAGTTCACAATTTCTCACCAACACTTTTGAAGAAGGAAATAATCCCACGTGGGTAGAAGAAAAATACCATGGAGTCCAACTGAAATAAAATTCAGTTAGTTACAACCTTTTTTTATGCTGTGAACCATGTTAAAAAAAAAAAAAAAATCAATCTATCATTGCTTGTGAACAATAATATTCTCCATAACTTCCTGCTCTGTATCACAATTTTCTTTAATTTCTTAACAAAAACTGAGAAAGTTATGAGCAAATGTATTGCTTATTCTTGCAACTGTTTAATATGCTGTTAGTAACAGTTATCATCGCTATGTGCTCAGATGGTCTTACAGGTATTTAAATGCTTGTGTATTGGCAATGCAAGGAAGTGAGGATTTTTTGGGGTAAGGTTTGTGCTGCTTTATCTAATGTATTGATGTAGTTGTGCCATGCTCTCTCACTGTGCTACTCTTAAATGATACCTCCTTATTACAAATGTTCAAATAGACGTATTCTAACTGGAATCACTGCTGCCAAGATGCCAAAATGCTAGCTTTACACTGGAAACTTCCACATACATTTGCAAAAGATTAAAAGATTAACACATATAGATATAATGAATATGAAGCCATCAGTGACAAGAATGCATGGTGCTGGAGCTGGTACTATTTCAGCATGGAAAGTGATGGCAGATAAAAATCAAGGAATTGCTGTAATCACCATTTATATTTATTGATACATTTTGGATCTTTGTGTCCTGTAAATATTATATGGAAATCCATGAGTATAGGTTTTGCACTTTGTTGCCATTTTTATTATATTTTGCTTGTATAATACATCTGTAGCAAAAGAATAAGTTGATCGTTGATTGTTATGAATAAGTGTTGTCTTAGATGCTACTTAATATCAAATAATCAATGCCAAAAGTATTGATTCTGACAATTTAGGGTAAGTACATTTTCAGATGCTGGCCTTATTGCTATAATATTAATAGGTGCACGGGCCATTTGGCACTGGGTTCATCGCTGAGGTTGTGATGTTTCAGTCTGTTAAGTGCCTCAGCTATTTACTGGAGGTCTTAGACTATTAACCTTACTTAGACTTTGTCAAAACACTAAAATTAGGGTTTAGACATTACAATGCAGTTACTTTGAGCTCCAATCCAATAATTTAAAATTAAAAAGAAATGTCTGGAATGTTTAGCCACCACAATGTTTATTTAACTACCTCTGCTTCTTACCATCATAGGCCTACACACCAATACAGCCAAACAAACACATCAACACTCACCACATAACACCTATACAGAGCATGAAATGTGGTTATCTATAAAAGCTGCTGTAATGCAGTGACACTGCATTGCTGGCCTCCGGTAATAGCCCACACACATGCAGAGGGAGGGCCACCCTGTGGCCAACAGACAATGAGGACCAAATAAAAACAGTCCTGTGCAGCATCCACAGAGCCCAGACTAGATGCTCTGCAGAGGGGAGTAGAGGGAGAGGCCATGAAGAGAAAAAAGGGGGATGGGATGGACATTTAAGAAGGACAAAGGGGGCAAAACTGCTTCTTTTTGCTAAAGACACCCACTGTATACTAGAGCTATCAATCTTCCTCTATACCATTCGAATTGCATTTGCATTTGTTCAAATAATATTCGTATATTTAATGCTCAATGCAGTCTATTTACTACACTACTCAGGCTTATGCATCGTCAATGCCACTATCAGCATGAGTTGTTGTAACACGTTCTGTCCACTAGAGGGACTTCCAACATCAGCCTGGCCTTGAAAAGGAGCTACATCATGGCACGTTGCATTTCTTGCACGCCTCTTTTACATTCACTTTCCACCACGAGCACACAGCGACCAATACAAATCAACAGAAAACTCTGTAATTAAACATTAACACGTGCATTGAAGTGGCTCTGTTGTAAAGGCTAACATGCTCGGTTAGCACAATGACATCATTTTAGAAAGCACAGCCGAAACGATTTGTCATAACGTAAGTAACAATAGTGTTAGCCACCATGCTGACGGCATTGATAACTGAGCCAAACGGTGCCGTCACTACTATTTTAGTTATAAGCAACCTGTTTCTTGCAGATTGTCACGTTACTGCGAATACAGCTATTAGAAGGTAATATATGAAGTCGAAGCGAACTCTGACAGCTGTAGGGCAGCTAACAAACTTTAGCTGTCTCCATGAGTCTCCCAGCTAAGCTCCTATAACTCTCGGCGCAGTTAGGAAACAAGAATGAGCTAACAAATAAGCATTTTGGCTTGGTGGATGTCAATTTTAAAGTCTTGTTAAAACTATTTCCCATCCTCCTTTCGATTTCCAGCCGCAGCCCGTCACTCCCACTGTAACGTTACCAACATTACTCGGTACGCAACGTTAGCTCCATGATCTAAGACCTCTCAATGTCTTGTGTTTCTCACTCCCACTAACTTATTGTTCATCAGACGTGACATTATAAAAGCATTTTGTTTTCACACGCGGGTAGGCCAAGGTGAGAAGAGGGAAATTCACTAACGTTAGCCAAAATATTTATTAAAAAAAATACACATTTGAATAGTAATTTCAGCATTCGAATGTTATGATTTTTCACTATTCAACTATTATATTCGACTTTGGAATTCATTCCAACAGCCCTACTGTATACTAACCCAGTTTTGATAGCAGCACACATTTCTGTACAAAGCACAGTGATGTGGCCTTTGGAAGTTCACTCACTGTCCTGCATTTTAGTCACTCTGTCAGCAGCCTTTATTTAGAAAGGAAAACGTGGGGGCTCAATAATAAAGACAACCGCTCTTATCTCTTGTCACTCTGAGTAGCACAGAGGCTGCTGAAATTGTGGAAGTTGCATGGAAACTGAAGAGGAAAAAGGCCTAAAAACAGCATAAATGTATGAAATAAAAAACATGGGCATCTCTGAGTACTACCTATACCAAAGCTGGACTTGTGATGAGATCTGCAATGACACTTCATTTGAATTAAGATCTCCTGTGCACTCGACAATACGCATATTATAGCAAAATTGCACAATATTACTACTTAAGTAAGTGTGCTCTTAAACCCACAAACACCCAAATAAAATGGAACTCGATTTAGGCAATTTCTTATAAAAATTGTTTGTTTTTTGCATACAAAGAATTGTGGTATTTGTTATTACTTAAGTTACGTAATTAATTTGTTCAGGTGATTGGAGAAAAAAGCACTGTCAACATTTTCGTTTGCTGGGCAGTCCCCTTATGCCCACAGGACCACAGATATCCTGTGTGTTGGCAACCTCGTGGTAAATTAACTGGTCAGGCTCTTAGCTGCTGGCTCCACAATATGTAATCTTTTCATGACCTACCAACTGAAGATTACTCACTGCAGACTGCCAACTATAACTCAGATGCCTGTGGCTTCAGCACATTCACCTGCTCAATATTCAAGACCAGATACTACAATCATAAGCACAGTAAAATGCAAAGTAGAAAGAATACACCTTTGTTTATACCATAGATTACAGTCAAAGACTTTTCCTCAAGCCCTTGAGCACAAAAACTACAATGAACAATACCCTGTTTCTTTGCCTGGAGTTGAATAAACCCAAAAAACATCCTCATTGACTATTTACAATTGAACATATGAGTAACAGTATCAATCACCATGATATCAGGTAGTTAATTATGATTACTGTCAATGTCAAACATCACATAGCAAAATACGGTTCCATGTACTGAATGAAAAACCCATGGGATACACTGTCACAATAATGGCCATTGTGTGTACAAATTGTGAATACATTCACAGCTAAATAAATATTCTGCCAATGTAGTTTTAATTCCGGAATTGATGAAGTGATTTCTGCAGTAGCCTATTGAAAATAATTACCAACAGCAGTGGCATAATAGTACTAAAAAAAGTACACCTGCTACATTGCTCAATAAATGCATGCTATCTTAATATATGGTCCGAATTAACCCCATTGCCATATTAAAAACGTAAACTGTGACGATTGAAACCAACTAAGGTAAGAGGTTTCTAATTAGGCGAACTACAACGTAAGGTGGATCAAGGTGGAGAGTTAACATTTGCCTTGCTTAATTGATTAATCTGTGACACCTGTGCTACTGCGGGCAACCTGCGCAACAAGATCAACTGAGGCTGAAACTGGGTTCATGCTAAATCCAAATTACTGAGTAAATAATCCCAAACCAACGTTGCTTATAGCAAACGCTAAATGGCCAAACATTTGTTATGTTAATTGTATTTAATCGTAACTTTGTGATACTGCACCTCCATGCTAGTCTTCATTAAGGTTAGACCAGCATGCGGTGTGGTTTAGTCAAACGCGGTTCGGACAATTTGCCAAAAGCAAGCTTTTATTAACACAGCCAGTGGAGAATCAAGACTGCGGCGTTTATGAAACTCAGTTTTTGGTGCACAATTCTCAGTACATAATGTCTTGCATGCTAGCTAGCACCGAAATGTGGGTCTGCGCTTGCTAGTACATAAATTATGCATGTGGCTATCTTAACGTTGGATAATGCTGGCCGTTATGTCACATTAAAACACGAATATTTCGTATGAAGTTCTGCCAGCAACATGTCCGACTTGGCGAGTTGGCGTGCTTGCCAGCATCAGTGGACATTGCTAGCTACCGTAACTCGTTAAATGCCCTTTTTCTATGTACATTTTCGGCACAGTTGATTTTGCCAGCTCATATTTTTACACTATTCCTTTGTGGTGTCTTACCTTGAGGTGTTCAATCGGCGTCACGTGTATTTATTAATGAGAAGTCTGCAGACATCAAACTTTTGGTATCAGTCTTTGCGCAGTGGAAAAGGGGGCGGTGGCGGGAACACGTCCGCCCTAAGTAAACTTCTCAGAACCTCAGCCAATCAGCGAAGACCCCGTCTCTACCCCGGAAATACACTATCAAGTAATTGATTTGCTGCAGGTGTACTTCTGCTTCAAGCTACCTACCTAGCCTGAGTGTCATTTCGAGCAAAATGTCAATGCAAAGAAAAAAAACACACAATAAAAATGCTGGAGCAGTGGCCCTAAACCAGGGTCCCTGGGTATTCAGGGGAAACAAGCCAAATTATAGATTAGAGTTTAATTAGGCTACATCAGGAAATTATAAGCATTGCTGTTTCTATTTCAGACGTAATTGGCTCCACTGTTACCTTTGCTTCTAGAAGACAGACATATGTATTTTGCATATTGGTATAAAAAGCAAAACCTAATCAAATGGGAATGCTGATACTAAGTGGCTTCTGGCATGAAAAAGATGAACTAAACCCAGTGTGTGATTTATTTTAGTAGGCTATAGGAACTGTAGGCTTGTCTACGTTTTACAATTAAGACCTGCGTGGGAATTCAAAAATCCCATTCAAAATAATTATGCCTATGATAGCTGAATTTAGAACGAATCATCAAGCAACTCCAAGTAGTGCAACACACAGGCTGCACTTAACCTATATAGCATTACTTCTTTTAAGAGTTACAATGAAGTTACAACTCAGCCCTTATATAATATGCTATTTTACATTTAAATCGAAGAAGCGGTCCTTACAATAACCTATCACTTAGTTTAAATCACATTTGTATTTGGCCATGTTTCTAAATCCATATCCTTAATAAAATGCAAGTTCTGACATTGATGAAAGAGCTCAGATTAAAAATGAAATAGGCTACATTTGATTAGTTTGTTTACTGCAGCCATTATTTCAATTACTAATGTGCAGTGTTAGTCCAATATTTCCAACATGATAACGTTTTTACTTTAAATGCGGTAACATAACTGACTACTATGCGGATCCCACGTTTCAGCACTCTACCAAGGCCTACATTTCTACACACTAGATCAATACATGCGTCCATGTCTGAATCTTGGAAGATTTTGAAATGAGCACATGTGCAGAGATAGCCTACTTGTCCTGTCGTGTAAGTCTATGATATGCCAAGGCACCGTAATTCAGAGTTAAAAAAAAAAATCAGCCGTCAATAAAAACATGAATGCATCACGGTCACTTTCCTATCGCGTTTGCATGCAATAAGACAGCCTTAGACTACAGTGAATGCATGATCTGCTCTACACACTGTCTTCAAAGATTTGACACATGATAAAATATCGAATAGAAATGTTTCAGGTGAATGAGCAAATGTGTAAAAATATCTTACCGTTTCTATAAATGAAAGTTATGGACGTCCTTAGGCAAACAATCTCTGAATGAAACACCTGGCCAATAGCTTGTAAAATGATGATTCCGCTCTCTTAGTTCAAACTTGGAAACATAAAAGCCAACACAAACAAGATAAAATGAGGAAATGAAATGTTTATTAAATCAAAACACAGAAATGATTTCCTTTCAGAAAATGCATGAAACAAAAGGAAAAAGAACAGAAGAAATAAAAGGAATCAAATAATTAAAAAAGCCGGCTTCTGCCTGTCTCGCTCTTTACAGGTGCGCCGCACAAATACGCGACATCACTGAGTGGAAACTAATGCTAGGAGGAGGTTGTCTTTAAAAGGAAGATAGTCCTGCCGGCAAATATATAGAGCCGTATCACAGCATGCCTATACCTCTCCGCTCTCTCCGTTTCATCCATTCAACCTACATATGAACACGCATTTGACGCGGAAGTATACCCAGAGTAGCTCCATCCACCGCTTATGCACACAGAAGCTCTCCAATACGATTGGCTCTAACGCGGTCCTCGTTGGGCTCAACCGTCTTTCCCAATCACAAGATGCCATTCGTCCTCGCCCCAGTCACTCAATACTATCAAGCATTTTTCCTAAATATGGCATTTGACAAACATCGCCTTGCCGAGACACGCACAGTGCAGCAGGCGGGAATAACACCGTGGCTTGAGAGTAGGCTATTCCGGTTTTTTTTCTTGTCACAAATGTATTTCACACCACATCACCACACTGTCACCGTCATCCAAGAAAATGAAAACAACTGATCCTATTTAGGTTATTCATTTTCAAGGGTTAGGAATCTCTCGTTTTTTAACTGGATCTTTTATTCGACTTCAGCCCTCACATGAGACAAGAAAACAACTCCGAAACATTCTCCTATTAGGCCAACCGTGCTCGTCTTTTTTTTTTTTTTTTTTTTTTTGCTTTATCATGCCGCCTCAGTGTCTGCGCCATTTCAGCACTCTCATATCATTTGTCAGGACGTGCTATCTGAAAAACAGCGTCTGGTTTTGCAAACCCGTTTGTATCCGTGCGGGAAGCAAATCCCCTGCATTCAGCAGCTTCCAGCACCAAGGACAGCGCAGTTCTCCAGTACAGTAGCTGTGGAGCATCCTACACGCTTCCCACTGTCTGCCTCAGACACTTACAGTCAATGGTCAGCCATAGACCTATAGGCTAGAAACAAATGTGGGCGTTCATCTGGGCTCTCCTTGACACATATTGAACAACAGAAAACGCTTTATTTAAGCATATTTTTAAGTAATATCACAGCAGGAGTGTTAGCAGGCTTATCCCATGCACATCTTTTGTCGACTTTCAGAGGGTGGAGCAACAGTTAGGCTCACATGGATACAAGTGAAAAGGGAGATCGATGCTTTCAAACATATATAATCCAGTACAGTAGCAGTGGCAAAAGGCATAAGCTCATAAGCTCACTGCAGAAAACCTTTAACACAATTGGACATGTATCCAACCATGCAGAGTATATATACATATATATATATAGACACAATTACTTTATAAAATGCTATAAGGATAACAAGCTCTTGATGTGTACTTTATCAAGTGCTACTTGTCTGTAAAGATTCTCATCACTTCCAGGTGGAAGGATGCGTCTTTGACTTTGTACTTCAAGTAAGTGATTTGGCAACAGATGTTAAATTGAAAATAAAAAATATTAAGTACTTGGGAATGCAGATTATTCTATTTGTGACGTTGTCAAATTGTTTCATTATGAAGTCACAGCATAGATGGTGTCTGCCATGCATTAAATCCTGTAAGTAATAAATGATATAGCAGAGGAATTGCCAAAATAGTGCACTATTAATATGAGTATGTAATTCATAAGGATATAAAGCAGGTGCTAATGACAATCCACATTATCAGAATCAAAGAGTTTCCTGCTTAAAGCTGGGATGTTCAGCTCCACTGAAAATCAGAGGTTCATTAGGTCCTTTTTCTTTTTGCTCAGACTACTTGAAATTTGCATGACAAAAATCAAAGATTTTTGGGTGAAAAAACCCCCATCAAAATCAATCTTCTATACAGTATTTCTGGGCTCTACATCTTGATGACAGCACATGTCTTGCTGCTCTTGTTTCTGGCTTTGTGGAAGTTATTCATGCCCACAAATAGCAATTAGATCATTAGCATTTAGATAGCATATAGGGATTCTTAAAATGAAAGGGAACATGGAACTATTGCCCCTATTTTTAATGGTGATTTGTGAAAGTGTGTCTCAAAAGAATGTCAGGAAGACTTACTGGGTAGGCAGATTGTATTTTAAAGATCAAACAAAAGGAAGGGTCAATATATCAGGATAATTTTGTAATTCTGTGTGACTTGTTTCCAGGAATAGAATTGGACAGGAAAAATATGGAGGCAGCAAATTAACACTTAATAAAGGGTCAATTGAACAAACTGACAAATCAACTCTTTCACTTCAGGTACTGATGGGCCTCTTCCTAAAGTCTGACTTACACTAAGCTAAATCCCCAGAGACATACAGTCTTGCAGTCAATAATTTTGGCTTGGGGTTGAACAAATACAAAAACTCTCTAAACACTGGCATATTAAATATTATGCTACTCGGGAGAATTCTCTGTGTGGCAGCCAAGGCAACAATCATTAGAGCATCTTACCAGACTCCTGTAGCTTTGGTCCAGCACCATCTTCCTGTCAGGCCCTCACAGCATGCTCCTGGCTAGCTACACCACACCCAGGGAGCTGTAAAAAAACAACCATCTTGAATCCACCAAGTAGACAAAGAAGCGCAGTGCAGTGTGGGGGAATGGACATATTTGACTTTGCTATAGTTCCATGCCGAAGCACCGTCTGAGTGGTCAAATAAAGGATTAATTAGTGTAGAAAAATTATTTGTGACTTTACGTAACAATTAGAATGCATCGCACAAAAGTGATTTAGCAGGTTCAGGAGGCTTAAATACTGTTTACAGTGATTGACAAATTACATTTCACTGCCTTCTTCTTCCTTTCCCTGTGGATTTGACAATTGCATGTTAGCATATTGCTGCACTCCCCTATAGATAAAGTATTCAACCAGCAGTTTTTTAGCTCGTATGCATTAGTTTATTTTTTTTCCATACAGTCCGACCAACAGCAGCAATGGTCCTTAGTAAAGCAGCAGCCTTTGCTTAGTAAGTTTAACCACATCTGTCCCAGTGGAACGTTGTGTTACTGTTCTGTAATGTAATGAGCTATCATATCTGACACCTTCACAATTCTAATGCATAAAGTAGCCATTTTTTCAAGACAAACCTAAATTACACATGGATATATAATCCATTTAAATCCTGCAACTACTCACTTTAAATGCATCTTCAATTTCAATAGTTATTCTGAAAAAGGAAATGTGCTATACATGCATATTCTAAGCTAATACATGTTTCCTGACCACACCCATTATGGACTGCGTAAGGAGTGTAGCCTTAAAATAATCACATTATCACACTGTTACATTATTAAAAAGGCAACCTTAAGTTATAATAATTACTTACAGTTGTATAAATAAATGAAAACCTACTCAAAGCAAGAATTAAGTAAATACAGAATGATCTACCGACAATGCTTCAGGGAATTTGGGTTACAGGAACCTAATATTCATCCGGGAGTTACAATTATGTCATGCTGTATAGTGCTTACTGGCCATGGGCTAAAAGGTGGCAAACAGGTTCATCAGGGGACTCTTTAATGTAAAGCAATATAACTCTTAGGGAGAGAAAACCTTAGCATCCAAACCTGACTGCAGATCAGATAGCCATCTATATTTCAGGGTCACAAATATGAACAACTGTGTAATATGTACACCTCCTTGGAGGGATTGTAGGTCAATGCCGGGATCGTTAACCTAATCCATCTCTGTAATGTGTAGAGCCAAGGTCTCAAACCATTTGGACAGTCGGGATCGGGAGCTTTTTTTTCTTTTCTTGCTCCAGTTCAATAATTAGGCACTGACTCCTCACAGTAGGGGGCGCTCTTTTCTGCCTGAGTGACTCATGCAGTAAATCACAAAATATCCCAGACGTGTGTAATCTGGCATGCAAGGGGTGGAGTAATGGAGGACATCCAGCAAGAAGAAGAACAAAAAGTCATGTTCAGTGGTGAAAGCTGCATGTACTCAAATACTACTAAGTACATTTTGAGGTACTGGTACTTTACTTGAGTATTTCCTTTATATGCACCATTATACTTCTACTAATTTCAGAAGGAAATACAGTAGATCACAGATTTAATTATTGAGGATTTTTGTTTTTAGTGGAGTTGTTTTTTAAAATTGTGGTACTGTTAATTTTACTTATCCAAAAGATCAAGATATTTATCCACCACTGCACACTTTAAAGGAAAATGCATGTAAGTGATGAATGAAAATGAATGACTACAAACCCCACGCTGTGCTACTGAAATGGTGATGAAAAATGTATTATATTAATAAAAACATATATGCTTTCGTTTACAAATCACACTGATGAAGCCACAAAAAAAATGTTCCGGTACTGACCTGGCACAAGTCAGAAAATATTCCCACCTTCATCCCCTCTCCATTTGGATCCTCTCATCTCCTCTCTGCTCATTGATAATCTGTATGACTGATCTATTGGGTCCCACCTGCTATTAAATGTCAAGGGTGAGTGCCCTTGACTTGCATGCCTTCCCTGAACACTTACTGGCAACCTGCGAGGCTGACAGGCCAGCATTTTATCAGACATGGGTGTTCAGTCTCTCTATAATAGATTCTAGCAAAGGGACTAAGATGTCAATAGTGGTTCCTTTGAGACATTTTCGCTCCTTGTGCTGTGGCCTCCTTAGTGACAATGCTCTCAGTGTTGCATGGAGGTGATTATTAATGCTCCCTGCTGCGACTGGACAAATATATGTCGAAATGAGTGCCAAATGCTGCAAAAGAGGGTAATAAGCAAAACTATTGCAAAGTATGTCTTTGAATGCCTTTTTTTCTTTTAGCCCAAAGATTGCGATGAGCCGACAGAAGTGTAGAGGCAGGGAGTCTCTTGCAGGACAAACTACAACTTTGCTACATTAATTCTTAGCTTTCAGCTCTATTTTATTTATATTAAAATGTAAGGACCATTCAACCCTTGTTAAAAAAACTCACATGTTGCATTCCTGGTTTTAGTACATTTTATTATACACAATATAAACCAACTTATACATATTTTGTGAAGTCAATGGGAGTTTTTGTACCCAGATGAGGTTCAAATTCTGCTACGTACAGTACCTGTTGGTTTGTAAGTTTCAGTTCAATCACTTTAATTCCTTCCAAAATGTTGACTGAACTGTCATCACTGACAATTTCAAGTGAATTAGTGAACTACATAGATGGAATCTAGTTTGGTTGCCCGTGCGCAGTGACAAATGAAACATACACAAGTCAGACTGGTCACAGCACACAACAAGAAAGACATGAAGCCACTAAAATAGTAACACTAACACACAAAAGGGCATCAGTGTAGCTCAGGAGCCCACGATGCCACTTATAAACATTACATTAGTGCCGTCAATTAACTAATAAATAAAATGCCAGCCAACTGCAAGTGATGCACCTATAAAAAGACCAGTAGAAATGGAAATAGATATAAAATAAAACTAACACAAAATAGCAAAGCAAATAAAATAGGCCTACATATAAAACGAGACCTTACACACTATGTCAAAAACACAACCCAAATCTCCGGAAACAGGCAAGTATTACATGCCATTCAAAATACTTCTGTGGAGCATCTCTTTTAGCAGTCACTCAAAACCCTTTTACACTGCACCAAAGAACACCAAAGAGAGGATCACCTTTAAAGTAGTATGGTTTAGTATTGCTGTAAAACTTTAAGTACAGCCAAGTAAATAATTGTGTATTAGAGCACTCAGTATTATAAACACTTGGGCTTTAAACAGAATTCTGGTAGCATTGACGTTTAGGTTCTAGTGCAGGTAATCTTTGATACAGCCTTCTTGTATTTTATTTCAACCGTAAGGCCTTCTTAGATACAAAAATGTTTCAGTCAAAGTAACTGTGTGCATGTTTTTTGATACTTCATAAAAAAGAGCAAACAGAAAGAACATCAAATCTCAAACCCCAAAGAACACGATCACTTAACATCTCTGCTTTTGTGATCCTAATGTCTTGCTGTCATGTCACCTGCTTTAAAGCAGAAGAAAAACCCTTAGGGTGGGTGAGATTACTTTCTCTTTTTGTATATTTCCCAAAGGAATTAGAGGTTGATGCTTGCGCATGATGTCATTGATTGTGGACCATCCAATATGGGTTCCTGCTGGGAAGCTAGAGCTCCAACTGTGACTGTTAGGGCTATGTAATGCAAGACTGGGTGATGTCATTGCAAGAGCACAGAGACCATAGATGACAGTGTGACATGGCAGCAGATAATACAGCTAGACACGTTAATATGGGATATGGGACAAATGGGCTTTATTGAAAATGAATTATTTTGTGTATTTTATTGTTTTACCGAATGCAATCCGTTTCTTTTCAGGCCATGGACACAAGAAAGAAAAAGACGAAACAAGAAAAAGAAGAACATTATAATAGATAACCTTCGATCAAATATTCACGCTGAAACAGCTTTATAATAAAGATGCCATTTATATATATATATATATATATATATATATATATATATACACA